>NC_057801.1:270911203-271092170 GCF_018294505.1 Triticum aestivum
GGGGACGGTGGCGCGGCCACGGGGTGGGCTCCGATTCTCCCGGGGCGCGGCGGCGGACGCGTCCGGCTCCGTCCGGATGTGTCCGGCGGCGCGGAGAGGAGCGGGGCTAGGGTTAGGGTGGATTTGACCCGGGATTTCGGGGGAGAGGGTGCACGAATTTATAGGTAGAGGGAGCTAGGAGACTCCAAATGGAGTGCGGTTTTCGCCCACACGATCGTGATCGAACGACCGAGAGCATGGAGGGGAGTTTGCTGGATTTTGGGCCACTTTGGAGGGGTGTTGGGCTGCAACCCAAAAGAGGCCTTTGCGGTTACCCGGTTAACCGTTGGAGTATCAAACGAGCTCCAAATGACCCGAAACTTGACAGGTGGTCTACCGGTGCTATACCAGGGACACTTGGCAAGGCTCGGTCCATTCCGAGAACGTTAAACACCCGCACACGAAAAAATGTAAAAGGGGACGCCGGGGAACATAGGAGTGCCGGATTGCAAAACGGACAACGGGGAAAATGCTCGGAATCATGAGACGAACGCGTATGCAAATGAGATGCACATGATGACATGATATGAGATGCATGACATGGACAAAATGCAAAACGAAAACAAAACCCAACCACGGAGGGAATATCATAGCACAATGCCGAAAATGGCAAGAGTTGGAGTTACAAATATGGGAAGTTACATCCGGGGTGTTACAGCTAACTCTCAATCCCTCCATGGATTCTTGCTAGTTTTTGAGGGAAAAGAGAGAGGAGACCTAGATCCACATTTCCACCAATCACTTTCTCCTCTATGTGAGGGGAACCCCTTGGATCTTGATCTTGGAGTTCTTGGTGTTCTCCTTCTTGTTCTTCCTCTCATTTTCCTCCCTAGCATTAGTTGCTTCGGTGGGATTTGAGAGAGAAGGACTTGGGCACTCCATGTGCCCTTGCCATTGCATTTGGTGCATCGGTTTGAGTTCTTCATGTAATACGTGGAAGTTACAAGTTGAGAAGCTTATTACTCTTGGGTGCTTGGTACCCTTGAGCTTGTTCCTCTTGGGTGCTTGGGCACCCTAGACGGTTGGTGGTGTTCGGAGCTCAATCATTGTGGTGTAAAGCTCCGGGCAAGCGTCGGGGTCTCCAATTAGGTTGTGGAGATCACCCCGAGCAATTTGAAGGGTTCCGGTGACCGCCCCCAAGGGTTGCCAAAGTGTATGGGTTCGGTGACCGCCCCCAAGGGTTGCCATTTGTACGGGTTCGGTGACCGCCCTCAAGGGTCCCTTAGTGGAATCACGTCATCTTGAATTGTGTGAGGGCGTGAGGAGATTACGGTGGCCCTAGTGGCTTCTTGGGGAGCATTGTGCCTCCACACCGCTCCAAACGGAGATTATCATCCGCAAGGGTGTGAACTTCGGGATACATCATCGTCTCCGCATGCCTCGGTTATCTCTTACCCGAGCCCTTTACTTATGCACTTTACTTTGTGATAGCCATATTGTTTCTTGACATATATCTTGCTATCACCTAAGCAGTTTTTCTTGCTTAGCATAAGTTGTTGGTGCACATAGGTGAGCCTAGTTGTTGTAGGTTTTGTGCTTGACAAATTAACCGCTAGGTTTATTCCGCATTTGTTCAAGCCTCAACCGTAATTATTTTAAAGCGCCGATTCACCCCCCCTCTAGGTGACATCCACGATCTTTCAGCCACCTTGCTGCACCTTATTTACTTTCATTGCTTGTTACCCGTTACAAATTATCTTATCACAAAACTATCTGTTACCTACAATTTCAGTGCTTGCAGAGAATACCTTACTGAAAACCGCTTGTCATTTCTTCTGCTCCTCATTGGGTTTGAAACTCTTACTTATAGAAAGGACTAGGATAGATCGCCTACACTTGTGGTATTGTTGGGGAGTGAAGCACCGTTGCCGGGGAGTGAAGCGCCTCTGGTAAGTGGAATTTGGTAAGGAAATATTTATATAGTGTGCTGAAATTTACTGTCACTTGTTACTATGGTACATAATCCTTTGAGGGGCTTGTTCGAGGTATCTTCACCCCGACCAGTAGAGCAAAGAGTTGCTCCTCAACCTACTGAACCTACTGAAAATGTTTACTTTGAAATTCCTTCGGGTATGGTAGAGAAACTGCTAGCTAATCCCTTTGCAGGAGATGGAACATTGCATCCCGATTTACACCTAATCTATGTGTATGAAGTTTGTGGATTATTTAAGCTTGCAGGTATGCCCGATGATGTTATTAAGAAGAAGGTCTTCCCTTTATCTTTGAAGGGAGATGCATGGACATGGTATAGGCTATGTGATTATATGGGATCCTGGGACTATAAACGATTGAAATTGGAATTTCACTAGAAGTTTTATCCTATGCATCTTGTTCATCGTGATCATAATTATATATATAATTTTTGGCCTCACGAAGGAGAAAGCATCGCTTAAGCTTGGGGGAGGCTTAGGTCAATGTTATATTCATGCCCCAATCATGAGCTCTCAAGATAAATGATTATTCAAAAAATTTATGCTCGGCTTTCTCTCAACAATCGCTCCATGCTCGATACTTCTTGTGATGGGTCTTTTATGATGAAGACTATTGAATTCAAATGGGATTTATTGGAAAGAATTAAATGCAACTCCGAAGATTGGGATTCCGATGATGGTAAGGAGTCAGGTATGACACCTAAGTTTCATTGTGTTAAATCTTTTATGGATACCTATGCTTTTCGTGGATTTAGCACTAAATATGGACTTGACTCTGAGATAGTAGCTTCTTTCTGTGAATCATTTGGTACTCACGTTGATATCCCTAAGGAGAAGTGGTTTAAATATAATCCTCCCACTGAAATAAAAGTAGTTGCACCTATTATAGTTGAAGAAAAGACTATCACTTATAATGATCCTATTGTTCCTTCCACTTATATTGAGAAACCACCTTTTCCTGTTAGGATAAAGGATCATGCTAAAGCTTCAACTGTGGTTCGTAAGAGTAATACTAGAACATATACACCCCCTGAGCAAATTAAAGTTGAACCTAGTATTGCTATGGTTAAAGATCTCTTGGCTGATAATATTGATGGGCATATTATTTATTTCTGTGATCAAGCTGCTAGAATTGCTAGACCCGATGCTAAGAAACATAGACCTGTTGTAGGCATGCCTTTTATTTCTGTTAAAATAGGAAATCATTGTTATCATGGCTTATGTGATATGGGTGCTAGTGCTAGTGCAATACCTTATTCCTTATATGAAGAAATTATGCATGATATTGCACCTGCTGAGGTAGAAGAAATTGATGTTACTATTAAGCTTGCCAATAGAGATACTATTTCACCAATTGGGATTGTTACAGATGTTGAAGTCTTGTGTGGGAAAGTTAAATATCCTGTTGATTTTCTTGTTCTTGGTTCCCCACAAGATGACTTTTGTCCCATTATATTCGGTAGACCCTTCTTGAATACTGTTAATGCTAAGATTGATTGCGAAAAGGATGTTGTTACGATTGGCTTAGGGGATATGTCTCATGAATTTAATTTTGCTAAATTTTGTAGACAACCCCATGATAAATAATTGCCTAGTAAGGATGAAATTATTGGTCTTGCTTCTATTGCCGTGCCTCCTACTGATCCTTTAGAACAATATTTGCTAGACCATGAAAATGATATGTTTGTGAATGAAAGAAGGGAAATAGATGAAGTATTCTTTAAACAGGGACCTATTTTGAAACACAATTTGCCTGTTGAAATCTTAGGGGATCCTCCACCACCCAAGGGTGATCCCGTGTTTGAGCTTAAACCATTACCTGATACTCTTAAGTATGCTTATCTTGATGAAAAGAAGATATATCCTGTTATTATTAGTGCTAACCTTTCAGAGCAGGAAGAGGAAAGATTATTGAAAACTCTGAAGAAGCACCGTGCTGCTATCGGATATACTCTAGATGATCTTAAGGGCATTAGTCCCACTCTATGCCAACACAAAATAAAATTGGAGGAAGACGCCAAACCAGTTATTGATCACCAACGACGATTAAATCGTAAGATAAAAGAAGTGGTAAGAAAGGAAATACTAAAGCTCCTTGAGGCAGGTATAATTTATCCCGTTGCTGATAGTCAGTGGGTAAGTCCTGTCCGCTGTGTCCCTAAGAAGGGAGGTATTACTGTCATTCCTAATGATAAAGACGAATTGATCCCGCAAAGAATTATTACAGGTTATAGGATGGTAATTGATTTCCAAAAATTAAATAAAACTACTAAAAAGATCATTACCCTTTATCTTTTATTGATCAAATGCTAGAAAGACTATCCAAACATACACATTTTTGCTTTCTGGATGGTTACTCTGGTTTCTCTCAAATACCCGTGTTAGCAGAGGATCAAGAAAAGACCACTTTTACTTACCCTTTTGGTACTTTTGCTTATAGACGTATACCTTTTGGTTTATGTAATGCACCTGCTACCTTTCAAAGATGCATGATGACTATATTCTCTGACTTTTGTGAAAAGATTTGTGAGGTATTCATGGATTATTTATCCGTTTATGGATCCTCTTTTGATGATTGTTTGAGCAACCTTGATCGAGTTTTGTAGAGATGTGAAGATACTAGTCTCGTCTTGAATTGGGAAAAGTTCCACTTTATGGTTAATGAAGGCATTGTCTTGGGGCATAAAATTTCTGAGAGAGGTATTGAAGTTGATAAAGCTAAGGTTGATGCTATTGAAAAGATGCCATGTCCCAAGGACATTAAAGGTATAATAAGTTTCCTTGGTCATGCCAGTTTTTATAGGAGGTTCATTAAGGACTTTTCTAAAATTTCTAGGCCTCTGACTAATCCATTGCAAAAAGATATTCCTTTTGTCTTTGATGACGATTGTGTAGAAGCGTTTAAAATACTTAAGAAAGCTTTGATTTCTACACCTATTGTTCAGCCACCTGATTGGAATTTACCCTTTGAAATTATTTGTGATGCTAGCGATTATGCTGTAGGTGCTGTTCTAGGACAAAGAGTTGATAAGAAATTAAATGTTATTCAATATGCTAGTAAAACTCTAGACACTGCCTAGAGAAATTATGCTACAACTGAAAAAGAATTCTTAGCAGTTGTATTTGCTTGTGATAAGTTCAGACCTTATATTGTTGATTCCAAAGTAACTATTCACACTGATCATGCTACTATTAAATATCTTATGGAAAAGAAAGATGCTAAACCTAGACTTATTAGATGGGTTCTCCTACTACATGAATTTGATTTGCATATTATTGATAGAAAGGGAGCTGAGAACCCCGTTGGAGGCAACTTGTCCAGGTTAGAGAATTTTCTTGATGACCCACTACCTATTGATGATAGCTTTCCTGATGAACAATTAGCTGTCATAAATGCTTCTCGTACTGCTCCATGGTATGCTGATTATGCTAATTACATTATTGCTAAATTTATACCACCTAGTTTCACATACCAGCAAAAGAAAAGTTTTTCTATGATTTAAGACATTACTTCTGGGATGACCCACACCTTTATAAAGGAGTAGATGGTGTTATTAAACGTTGTGTACCTGAGCATGAACAGGAACAGATCCTACGCAAGTGTCACTCCGAGGCATATGGAGGACACCACGCTGGAGATAGAACTGCACATAAGGTATTGCAATCTGGTTTTTATTGGCCTACTCTTTTCAAAGATGCCCGTAAGTTTGTCTTGTCTTGCGATGAATGTCAAAGAATTGGTAATATTAGTAGACGTCAAGAAATGCCTATGAATTATTCTCTTGTTATTGAACCATTTGATGTTTGGGGCTTTGATTATATGGGACCGTTTCCCGCCTCTAATGGTTATACACATATTTTAGTTGCTGTTGATTACGTTACTAAGTGGGTAGAAGCTATTCCAAATAGTAGTGCTGATCATAACACCTCTATTAAGATGCTTAAAGAAGTTATTTTTCCGAGGTTTGGAGTCCCTAGATACTTAATGACTGATGGTGGTTCACATTTTATTCATGGTGCTTTTCGTAAAATGCTTGCTAAGTACGATGTTAATCATAGAATTGCATCTCCATAGCACCCACAGTCTAGTGGTCAAGTAGAATTGAGTAACAGAGAGCTTAAATTAATTTTGCAAAAGATTGTTAATAGATCTATAAAGAATTGGTCCAAGAAACTTGATGATGCATTATGGGCTTATAGAACTGCATATAAGAATCCTATGGGTATGTCTCCATATAAAATGGTTTACGGGAAAGCTTGTCACTTACCTCTCGAACTAGAACATAAGGCCATTAAAGAGCTCAATTATGATTTCAAACTTGCCGGTGAGAAGAGGTTATTTGACATTAGCTCACTTGACGAATGGAGAACCCAAGCCTACGAGAATGCCAAGTTGTTTAAAGAAAAAGTTAAAAGATGGCATGACAAAAGGATACACAAGCGTGAGTTTAACGTAGGTGATTATGTGTTGCTATTCAACTCTCGTTTAAGATTTTTTGCAGGAAAGCTTCTCTCTAAATGGGAAGGGCCTTACATTATCGAGGAGGTCTATCATTCCAGTGCCATAAAAATCAACAACTTCGAAGGCACGAATCTGAAGGTGGTAAACGGTCAAAGAATCAAACATTATATCTCAGGTAATCCTATAAATGTTGAAACTAATATTATTGAAACCCTAACCCTGGAGGAATACATAAGAGACAGTTTTTAGAACATTTCAGACTCCGAAAAGGAATAGGTATGTGGTACGGTAAGTAAACCGATTCCAAAGCAGTTCTAATAGCAATTTTCTCCGTTTTGGAATATTTAAGAAAATAGGAAAATAAGAAGTAGTCCGGGAAGGACACGAGGCATCCACGAGGGTGGAGGGCGCGCCCCTGCCTCGTGGGTACCTCGTGTGCTCTCTGGACTCCATTTTCTTGCACGATACTTCTTTCGGTCGGTAAAAATTCATTATATAATCTCCCGAAGGTTTTGACCACCGTATCACGCCAGCATCCTTTGTCTTTGTTTCGAGCTGTTTCTGCCGCAGATTAGAGCAATATGTCGTCCTAGGATTCGGAGGGAGAAAGCTATGTGGCTGATTACCTTGCGGACCCTAAGGTCTACGGGGACGTGGAGCATTGTGGCTGGACCACTGAGGAAGAGGAAGACTACGAGCCTAAGGGAAAGGAGGAGTCGAGCTCAGATGAAGATGAAGTCCTATTACCTCAACCTGGGGACATGCATGTGGAGTTTAAAAAGTCAAGCCTCCCTGATAGGGCAAAGAAACCCAAGATCGAGTTTATCCCTTTTCGTGTCTTGCAGGAAAACAAACAGGAACTATGCAAAAGGATATTAAACCTTGAGCAGGAGATTGATAATCCAAGGGAGCAAAATTCCATTCTCAAGCGCAACTTAAGGAAGAAGCCTACATCATCAACAACACCTTCTTCACCAGCAACGGAGTCATAATTACATGGGTATGGGCAATCCCCTTGGCAACTGCCAAGCTTGGGGGAGTTGCCCCGGTATCGTATCACCATCACACCCCTATCTTAACCATTTTTCTTAGTTCGATCCTTTTGGTAATATCTTGATCTAGTAGAATAAAGTTTTGGTATGAATTAGTTTTGAGTTTTGCTTTGTGATCCCTCTATGTAATCAAGTCCGTGAGCTATATATAATAAAGATTAGTGTTGAGTCAAGGGCTTTGCTATCTTGCTATGATCTTAAGTGCATAAAATAGTAAAAAGAAATCAAGAGATCATATTGATCTTATGGAAAGTAATGACTTCACATATAGAGAGTATGATGATTAAAAGTTGTTGAGAGTTGGCAAACATACTTTTGGTCATCGTTGCAATTAATAGGAAGTAATAAAGAAATAGAGGTTCTCACATATAAATATACTATATTGGACATCTTTTATGGTTGTGAGCACTCATTAAAGTATGACATGCTAAAGAGTTGATGTTGGACAAGGAAGACGACGTAATGGGTTATGTTTTCTCACATCTTAGTTAAAGTATATTGTCATGGATCATTCAAACATATTGAGCTTGCCTTTCCCCCTCATGCTAGCCAAATTCCTTGCATCAAGTAGAGATACTACTTGTGCTTCCAAATATCCTTAAACCCAGTTTTCCCATGAGAGTCCACTATATCTACCTATGGATTGAGTAAGATCCTTCAAGTAAGTTGTCATGTTGCATGCAATAAAAATTGCTCTCTAAATATGTATGACTTATTAGTGTGGAGAAAATAAGCTTTATACGATCTTGTGATATGGAAGTAATAAAAGCGACAGACTGCATAATAAAGGTTCATATCACAAGTGGCAATTTAAAGTGACGTTCTTTTGCATTAATATTTCGTGCATCCAACCCTAAAAGCACATGACAACCTCCGCTTCCCTCTGCGAAGGGCCTATCTTTTACATTATGCAAGAGTCAAGGTGATCTTCACCTTTCCTTTTTATATTTTATCCTTTGGCAAGTACCTCGTATTGGAAAGATCCTGATATATATATATATATATATCCAATTGGATGTAAGTTAGTATGAACTATTATTGTTGACATTACCCTTGAGGTAAAAGGTTGGGAGGCAACACTATAAGCCCCTATCTTTCTCTGTGTCCGATTAAAACTCCATAACCATAAGTATTGCGTGAGTGTTAGCAATTGTGAAAGACTAAATGATAGTTGAGTATGTGGACTTGCTGAAAAGCTCTTATGTGACGCTTTCCTATGTTATGATAAATTGCAATTGCCTCAATGACTGAGATTATAGTTTGTTAGTTCTCAATGAAGTTTCTGAATCATACTTGACATTGTGAATAGATTGTTACTTGAGCATAAGAAATCATATGACAATATATACATATATACATATATATATACATGTTGCTGTTATAAGAATGATCATGATGCCCTCATGTCCGTATTTTATTTTATCGACACCTCTATCTCTAAACATGTGGACATAATTTCGATTTCGGCTTCCGCTTGAGGACAAGCGAGGACTAAGTTCGGGGGAGTTGATACGTCCATTTTGCATCATGATTTTATATCTATATTTATTGCATTATGGGTTGTTATTGCACGTTATGTCATAATACTTATGGCTATTCTCTCTTATTTTACAAGGTTTACATAAAGAGGGAGAATGCCGGCAGCTGGGATTCTGTGCTGGAAAGGAGCAAATATTGGAGACCTATTCCGCACAGCTCCAAAAGTACTGAAACTCCACGAAAGTCATTTTGGGAATTAACAAAAAATATTCAACATAAGAAATACCTGAGGGGGGCCACCCACCACCCACGAGGGTGGGGGGGGGGCCTACACCCCTAGGCGCGCCCCCTGCCTCGTGGGCCACCTGGCAGACCTCTGGTGCCCATCTTCTGCTATATGAAGTCTTTTACCCTGAAAAAACAATCATAAGCAAGCTTTCGGGACGAGACTCCGCCGCCACGAGGTGGAACCTTGGCGGAACCAATCTAGGGCTCCGGCGAAGCTGTTCTGACGGGGAAACTTCCCCCCGGGAGGGGGAAATCATCACCATCGTCATCACCAACGATCCTCTCATCGGGAGAGGGTCAATCTCCATCAACATCTTCACCAGCACCATCTCCTCTCAAACCCTAGTTCATCTCTTGTATCCAATCTTTGTACCAAAACCTCAGATTGGTACCTGTGGGTTGCTAGTAGTGTTGATTACTCCTTGTAGTTGATGCTAGTTGGTTTATTTGGTTGAAGATCATATGGTCAGATCCTTAATGCATATTAATACTATCACGCCCAATATGCGATACTATCCTAAAGAGACTCGAAGGTCCCACCAAGGATAGAACCGCATATTGAAACACTTTTGCAAGGTGGATATCATTACATCAACATTACATAATAGATGGGGATACATACAAAAGGCATACAATGCCACACGAATACAACATCTTACATAAGAGCACCATCCGACTATGGATGAAACACAAACAGAAACTCAAACGACATCCACCCTGCTAGCCCAGGCTGCCGACCTGGAACCTATACCTTGATCGAAGAAGAAGCAGAAGAAGAACTCCGAACAAGCAAACATCGCTCTCGCGTCATGATCCTAGCAAACCTATACCTGCAACTACTGTTGTAGTAATCTGTGAGCCACGAGCACTCAGCAATCCCATTACCATGGGTATCAAGACTAGCAAAGCTTAATGGGAAAGGAAGGGGTAAAGTGGTGAGGTTGCAGCAGCGACTAAGCATATATGGTGGCTAACATACGCAAATAAGAGCAAGAAGAGAGCAAATGGAACGGTCGTGAAGCTAGCAATGATCAAGAGGTGATCCCGAACTCCTACTTACGTCAACCATAACACAGAAACCGTGTTCACTTCCCAGACTCCGCCGAAAAAAGGCCATCACGGCTACACACACGGTTGATGCGTTTTAATTCGAATCTGGTGTCAAGTTATCTACAACCGGACATTAACAAATTCCCATCTGCCACATAACCGCGGGCATGGCTCTTGAAAGTTTATACCCTGCAGGGGTGTCCCAACTTAGCTGATGATAAGCTCTCATGATCAATGAAGGATATTCCTTCTCCCAGGAAGACCCGACCTATCTCGGAATCCCGGTTTACAAGACATTTCGACAATGGTAAAACAAGACCAGCAAAGCCGCCCGATGTGCCGACAAATCCCGATAGGAGCTGCACATATCTTGTTCTCAGGGCACACCAGATAGGTCACCCTACGATTAAAACCAACCCTCGAGTTGCCCCGAGGTGGCCCCACAGTCTGCCCGTTTCGGACGAACACTCGAAGAAGCACTGGCCCGGGGGGGGGGGGTTAAATAAAGATGACCCTCGGGCTCCGGAAACCCAAGGGAAAAAGGGCTAGGTGAGGCAAATGGTAAAACCAAGGTTGGGCCTTGCTGGAGGAGTTTTATTCAAAGCAAACTGTCAAGGGGGTCCCATAAATTACCCAACCGCGTAAGGAACGCAAAATCCAGGAACATAACACCGGTATGACGGAAACTAGGGCGGCAAGAGTGAAACAAAACATCAGGCATAAGGCCGAGCCTTCCACCCTTTACCAAGTATATAGATGCATTAATTAAATAAGAGATATTGTGATATCCCAACATAATCCTGTCCACCATGGAGCAATCTTCAACTTCACCTGCTACTAACAATGCTATAAGAGGGGCTGAGCAAAGCGGTAACATAGCCAAACAACGGTTTGCTAGGAAGGGTGAAAAAGGTTAGAGACTGACATGGCAATTTGGGAGGCTTGAGGAGCAAGTGATAGGTAGCGCAGCAAAGCGATAGAACGAAGCAACTAGCATAGCAATGATAGTAGTGAGATCCTGGGTAGCGGTCATCTTGCCTGAAATCCCGCAAGGAAGAAGAATGAGTCCTTGAAGAAGATGAAGCCACGAAGATGAACCAAGCGTAGACGAACGAATCCTCACGATCGCAACGGAACGGGAACTATCGAGAAGAAGCACACAACATGGTAAACACACCACACATAGACAAGACATGATGCACAACCAAGCATGATGCATGACAAAGCTAGAAGAGGCTACTCATGGCAAGAGATGATGCAAACAAGAGCAACACATCAAAGCAAATTTAAATGAGGCCGGAAACAACACAGAACAAATCCGGTAAGTCATCATATGCAAATTTAGAAATTGGTCCAGATCTGAACAAACATTAAGTTGAAGTTGTTTAACAGAAAGTTAAAATGCACCAAGATGATCTACATGAGATTCTAGCCAAGTTACATATAAAGTTCATTTAATTCGTAGCTACGGCCTAGAAGATATGAGCAAAACAAGTTAAACATGGCATTGATTCTAAATGCATCCAAACATCAAGCAAACACCTCAAAACAAGGATACAACATGATAATATGAAACTACATGCAAAATCAAGGAAGTTTCATATAGAGCACAATTAAAACGGAGCAACGGTTCAACACATACACTATACAAGATTAAAGGACAAGCTGTCCAAAACAGCAACTACGCAACTTACAAGCATCAAACCAGTATGCTACAGAACATCAACATCAGAACAAAAGGCATGTGAATGATTTACGGGTAAAGCATGACAAAAGATGAACACTGAGCTATCTCCAGAAACTACTAGAACATGCTCAAAATGACATGGCAAGATTGCAAATAATAACAGATTACAGACTTAGCAGAAATAACATCAAGTTGCAATGTTTAGAGCTATCAAACAACATGCTACAGGAACTTAACATGGCAAACAAAGGCATGGCATGAATCTACTAATTGCATAGAACAAAAGTCCCTTACTTACCATGAGCCAAAAGGGCACAGAAAATATGATGGCACCCATGTAAACATGGCAAAAGATATGACAGATTCATACATGGCAGGAACAACAATAGTAGACATGTTGGTGAGCTTGAACCACTCACCAAAGAGCAATACATGGCATAACAAGGTAACCAACAGTAAGAAGACATGTTAATCAAGCTAAGCATGTCAAGAGAAAGTTCATAGGGTGCATGGATCACTAACAACAATCATGGCAACATTGAACTTAATGTTAATCAGGCTGACAGCAACATTATTTAACAAGTTGAGAGCAAGATTATAACAGGTTACAGCAGGCTATAAATGCAACCAGGGGCATGAATGGATATAGCATGACATGTATAACAAAACATCCTTAGTGAACATCTCCAGATTATGCATAGAATGACTTGTAGTAGCAGGTTTACATAGCATCATAATATAACAGATTCAGCCTAGCAAAACAGCAACAGCAAGTACCCTACTTAACAAGCTCGATGCACTCACTACAAGACCCGCAAAAATACATGGATTGCACCACTGTGAAGATGGCATGATGTAGTTCAAAACACATGTAGGGATCAAGCTCATAAGATGCACACATCAAATGCAACAAAAAATGACAAATCATCAAGTTATAACAGTTTCAGCAGATTAACATCACATAGCACTCTTGCAACGATGATTCGGGCATCAAGATGAACTCAAATGAACATGGCACAATGGAATGAAATGAAGAGCATCTCATGACGAACAAGTTGATATAACATGCGCATGAAACGGAGCTATGGATGCAGAGATATGATGCAATGAACATGCTAACATAATGCAAGATTTGTTTTGGGACTTGGAGAAAAACGAGGGGGTCAACCTTGGTGGATCTAGATCTGGCGCGGATCGGGGCAGGGTCAGGCTCCGGCGAGGTCGGGCGGTCTCCAGCGACGAGGGAGGAGATCGGAGAGGCCGGGGACGACTCCGACGACGGGCGCGGGGTCGTGGGATGGCGGAGGGCGACGAGGGCGGCCGGATCTGGAGGAGCTGAGGCGCGCGGCGGCGGGAAGGCGAGGTGGCGGTGGGGCGCACTCGGGTGGCGGTGGACGGGCTCCGCGGAGGAGCTCGGCGCAGGAGCTCGGGGAGGCGGCGGCGAGGTGCACCGGCAAGGAGCCGGCCGGCGGCGGGGACGGCGGGGCACGAACGAGGCGCGGGGAGGCCGGGAGGCCAGCGGCGGCAGCGAGGCGCGGAGGGCGCGGGCAGCGGCGGCCGCGGACGGGCGGCGCGGGCGGCGCGCGTGCCGGCGAGGGCAACGGGCCAGGCGGCAGCGGCGACCGGGCCCCGCGGGCCTGGTGCGGGCCGCGCGGGCCGGTGGCGGCGGAGGGCGGCGCTGGGACACGTGGCGAGGCCGGGTTGGTCGGGAGCGGCGGCGGGATGAGGGGTCGTGTTCCGATTGGTTCGGGTGAGGTGGACGGCGGACATGTCCGGCTGGAGTTGGACGTGTCCGGCGGCGCGAGGGGAGCGGGGCTAGGGTTAGGGTGAAATTGATCCGAAAATGGAGAGGGGAAGACGTTTTTATAGGTAGAGGGAGCTAGGGGAGTCCAAATGGAGTGCGGTTTTCGGCCACGAGATCGTGATCGAACGACCGAGAGCATGGAGGGGGTTTGGATGGGTTATTGGCCACTTTGGAGGGGTGTTGGGCTGCAACACAAAGAGGGCTTTTACGGTTACCCGGTTAACCGTTGGAGTATCAAACGACCTCCAAATGGCACGAAACTTGACAGGCGGTCTACCAGTGCTATACCAAGGCCGCTTGGCAAACCTCCGGCCATTCCGAGAACGTTTAACACCCGCACACAAAAAGAGGCAAAAGGGGGCGCCGAGGAACATAGGAGTGCCGGATTGCAAAACGGACAACGGGGAAAATGCTCGGATGCATGAGGCGAACACGTATGCCAATGCGATGCACCTTATGACATGATATGAAATGCAGATGATGACATGGCAAAATGCAACACGCAAGCACATGACATGGCAAGGATGGCGAATAACTGGCGGACACCTGGCGCATCGGATCCGGGGCGTTACAACACTCCTCCACTAACAAGAGATGTCGTCCCGAGATCTTAGGACCGAGACGGAAGGGAAAAGGGATGAGGTGAAACAAGAACTCAAGAGAAGAAGCAAAGAATCGAGAGCACTCGAGAAGAAGAGAGGAACGACGAGAATGACGAGAATCGAAAGCTCACGGAATCATATAGACTATGAAACCACTCCGGTTAGCACGAGATAAGACACGGATAAGACTGAAACGATTTAGGCAGCACTCTGGCTTAAACATGGATGAATAGAACACGAGCTTGAGAGGATGGAATGATACTTGATGAAGACATGACCCAAAACCTCCGGAAAGAATTGAAATAGAATGAAAAGAACTTAGAAGGAAGGATTGACTAGAGTTGTTGAGAAAATCAACAACGAAAGAATAAGCTTGTTGAGGACTTATCAGAAGCATCTCAAAACTAGAGGTGAAATTATGCCACAACCAAATACTTGAATAGCTGAGAAGAACGAAGAATTCAAAATCCACTTCAAAAGAATATAGAGATTTAATTGCACTTCAAGAAAACAAGAAGGAAAGATACTTGAGCTCCTTCGATAAGAATCTTGATGAACACTTGAGGAATGAATTAAATCATGACGATCCACCGTGAAGAACTCCGGTACAAAAGGACGATGAGATAGAATTCAAGGATGGAAGGAATAAGATTAAGGCCTTGTGATGATTAAGATGGAACTTCGTGACGGAACAAGCGAGAAGCTTGGAACTCCGGAAAAGAAAAGACGAACAACTTAGAGCTAAGAGATTATTCATCATGAACAATCTCCGAAGGAAGGGTTTAATCACTTGGATGAAATAAGAATAAGATTTATTGTATGCTTATCATTCATCAAATTTAATTGATGACAAGCGGATTTGGCATGCAACTTATTCGCGTTGGAAAAGATTAAGGGAGGATATAGCACGAAAATTTGAGAAAGTCTTCATGAACCACCGGTAGGATTGAAAAGAAACAAATGAAATAATATGATAAGAACGGAAAAGGAATCTGAAGGAACCACCGAAAGAATTAGAAAAAATTACTGATGAAAGAGAATGAATCACCGGGAAGAATTAGAAGGCAATTATGTTTGAGGGGATTTAGATACAAGAGAACAGGAAGAACTCGAGCTGATTAAAGAACATTTGGCGAAGCTCCGGGATAAATAGAGAACAATAGCCGAAATGTGAGGACGAAGAATTCTTCTGGAACGATGGCCTCCGGTGAAAAGAAATGGAAAAACAACTCCTGACATACTCCGGATGGTTAAGAAAGAATATCTGACAAACTGAAATAATTCGCGAGGATAACATGAAGCTAGAACCATGAATCTTCGGGAGAACGGACAAGATTTAAGAGAAACTCTTCTTCGGTCTTCAAAAGTTGAGAATGACGACGAGAAAGAACACCAAAATTACTGAGATACTCCGGGGAAATGAAAAGCGAAGGGGGTTGAGCCAACAATGAAAATGATTTGAAATCTATCTTGGAGAAGGCATGTGACTGATGTGATCTTACATCACACTTGAAAAGAATTGAGAATAACTCCGGGGAAAAGAAAAGAGTCAGGTAAGATCCTGGGAAAAGACCTGTGGGTTAGGGCCCACTAAAAGAAAACACCGTTGAAAAGGATTGTTGAAGAGATAGATGATGCACCGGAACAATTGAAATATTTGAATGAGGTGACACCCTCGAATTAATTCGAACACAGACAAATCTCTTGAGATGTCTTGAACACTCCAGAAGGATAAACTGGCGAGAGGAGAACAAGCAGGGAAAACACTTGAGCCACGGAAAAGAATATGATCAACCCGAAAAAAACTTGAATTGATTTCACCGGAAAAGAGATGAAGAATGCCAAACAAAAGAGAATTCACCGGTTGAAACAATTGAGGGAAGACTGAAGAGGCTCCGTACGAATGAAATTGATGGTTGAAACAGACTCAGACTCTGGGAAGAAGAGGGTGGGAGGGCGGGAAAACAAAGGCAACTTGGAAGGGGGAACCGACGAATATTTTGAAGAGAAAACACCGGTTGAAATCATTGAGGAAAGAAAGCAAAGACTTCACACGAGTAGGATGGATACTCGATTACGGACTCCGACTCCAAGAAGAAAAGGGTGGGCGGGTGGGAAAAGAAAACAACTGAGGATTGAACTTGGCGAAGACAAAGAGGGTCGAACCGCCTTGACGAGAGGATGCACCGGACGAAAGAGCCGAGAACCAAACGATCGGAAAACCAACTGCGTGAACCTAAAGAAAAATTTGAATGGGAAGAGGAGTAATTCAAAACAACTACGTCAAGTTTCCTCACCAGAGCGACGAAGGGGCTGAGGAGTAAAAAGAATTCCTACTCTCCGATATAACTAAACTCCTAAAAAGTTTCCTTCTAGACTCAACAACGCCAAACTACACGATCAAACAAGGGGGCTCCTAGGGTCGGTCGAGGCTCTGATACCAACTTGTCACGCCCAATATGCGATACTATCCTAAAGAGACTCGAAGGTCCCACCAAGGATAGAACCGCATATTGAAACACTTTTGCAAGGTGGATATCATTACATCAACATTACATAATAGATGGGGATACATACAAAAGGCATACAATGCCACACGAATACAACATCTTACATAAGAGCACCATCCGACTATGGATGAAACACAAACAGAAACTCAAACGACATCCACCCTGCTAGCCCAGGCTGCCGACCTGGAACCTATACCTTGATCGAAGAAGAAGCAGAAGAAGAACTCCGAACAAGCAAACATCGCTCTCGCGTCATGATCATCGCAAACCTATACCTGCAACTACTGTTGTAGTAATCTGTGAGCCACGAGGACTCAGCAATCCCATTACCATGGGTATCAAGACTAACAAAGCTTAATGGGAAAGGAAGCGGTAAAGTGGTGAGGTTGCAGCAGCGACTAAGCATATATGGTGGCTAACATACGCAAATAAGAGCGAGAAGAGAGAAAATGGAACGGTCGTGAAGCTAGCAATGATCAAGAAGTGATCCTGAACTCCTACTTACGTCAATCATAACACAGAAACCGTGTTCACTTCCTGGACTCCGCCGAAAAGAGACCATCACAGCTACACACACGGTTGATGCGTTTTAATTCGAATCTGGTGTCAAGTTATCTACAACCGGACATTAACAAATTCCCATCTGCCACATAACCGCGGGCACGGCTCTTGAAAGTTTATACCCTGCAGGGGTGTCCCAACTTAGCCGATGATAAGCTCTCGCGATCAACGAAGGATATTCCTTCTCCCAGGAAGACCCGATCAGTCTCGGAATCCCGGTTTACAAGACATTTCGACAATGGTAAAACAAGACCAGCAAAGCCGCCTGATGTGCTGACAAATCCCGATAGGAGCTGCACATATCTCGTTCTCAGGGCACACCGGATAGGTTAGCCTACGAGTAAAACCAACCCTCGAGTTGCCCCAAGGTGGCCCCGCAGTCTGCCCGTTTCGGACCAACACTCGAAGGAGCACTGGCCCGGGGGGGGGGGGGTTAAATAAAGATGACCCTCGGGCTCCGGAAACCCAAGGGAAAAAGGGCTAAGTGAGGCAAATGGTAAAACCAAGGTTGGGCCTTGCTGGAGGAGTTTTATTCAAAGCGAACTGTCAAGGGGGTCCCATAAAAAACCCAACCGCGTAAGGAACGCAAAATCCGGGAACATAACACCGGTATGACGGAAACTAGGGCGGCAAGAGTGGAACAAAACACCAGGCATAAGGCCGAGCCTTCCACCCTTTACCAAGTATAGAGATGCATTAATTAAATAAGAGATATTGTGATATCCCAACATAATCCTGTCCACCATGGAGCAATCTTCAACTTCACCTGCAACTAACAACGCTATAAGAGGGGCTGAGCAAAGCGGTAACATAGCCAAACAACGGTTTTCTAGGAAGGGTGAAAAAGGTTAGAGGCTGACATGGCAATTTGGGAGGCTTGAGGAGCAAGTGATAGGTAGCGCAGCAAAGCGATAGAACGAAGCAACTAGCATAGCAATGATAGTATTGAGATCTAGGGTAGCGGTCATCTTGCCTGAAATCCCGCAAGGAAGAAGAACGAGTCCTTGAAGAAGATGAAGCCACGAAGACGAACCAAGCATAGACGAACGAATCCTCATGATCGCAACGAAACGAGAACTATTAAGAAGAAGCACACAACATGGTAAACACACCACACATAGACAAGACATGATGCACAACCAAGCATGATGCATGAAAAAGCTAGAAGAGGCTACTCATGGCAAGAGATGACGCAAACAAGAGCAACACATCAAAGCAAGTTTAAATGAGGCCGGAAACAACATAGAACAAATCCGGCAAGTCCTCATATGCAAATTTAGAAATTGGTCCAGATCTGAACAAACATTAAGTTGAAGTTGTTTAACAGCAAGTTAAAATGCACCAAGATGATCTACACGAGATTCTAGCCAAGTTACATATAAAGTTCATTTAATTCGGAGCTACGCCTAGAAGATATGAGCAAAACAAGTTAAACATGGCATTGATGCTAAATGCATCCAAACATCAAGCAAACACCTCAAAACAAGGATACAACATGATAATATGAAACTACATGCAAAATCAAGCAAGCTTCATATAGAGCACAATTAAAATGGAGCAACGGTTCAACACATACACTATACAAGATTAAAGGACAAGCTGTCCAAAACAGCAACTACGCAACTTACAAGCATCAAACCAGTATGCTACAGAACATCAACATCAGAACAAAAGGCATGGGCATGATGTACGGGTAAAGCATGACAAAAGATGAACACTGAGCTATCTCCAGAAACTACTAGAACATGCTCAAAATGACATGGCAAGATTGCAAATAATAACAGATTACAGACTTAGCAGAAATAACATCAAGTTGCAATGTTTAGAGCTATCAAACAACATGCTACAGGAACTTAACATGGCAAACAAAGGCATGGCATGAATCTACTAATTGCATAGAACAAAAGTCCCTTACTTACCATGAGCCAAAAGGGCACAGAAAATATGATGGCACCCATGTAAACATGGCAAAAGATATGACAGATTCATACATGGCAGGAACAACAATAGTAGACATGTTGGTGAGCTTGAACCACTCACCAAAGAGCAATACATGGCATAACAAGGTAACCAACAGTAAGAAGACATGTTAATCAAGCTAAGCATGTCAAGAGAAAGTTCATAGGGTGCATGGATCACTAACAACAATCATGGCAACATTGAACTTAATGTTAATCAGGCTGACAGCAACATTATTTAACAAGTTGAGAGCAAGATTATAACAGGTTACAGCAGGCTATAAATGCAACCAGGGGCATGAATGGATATAGCATGACATGTATAACAAAACATCCTTAGTGAACATCTCCAGATTATGCATAGAATGACTTGTAGTAGCAGGTTTACATAGCATCATAATATAACAGATTCAGCCTAGCAAAACAGCAACAGCAAGTACCCTACTTAACAAGCTCGATGCACTCACTACAAGACCCGCAAAAATACATGGATTGCACCACTGTGAAGATGGCATGATGTAGTTCAAAACACATGTAGGGATCAAGCTCATAAGATGCACACATCAAATGCAACAAAAAATGACAAATCATCAAGTTATAACAGTTTCAGCAGATTAACATCACATAGCACTCTTGCAACGATGATTCGGGCATCAAGATGAACTCAAATGAACATGGCACAATGGAATGAAATGAAGAGCATCTCATGACGAACAAGTTGATATAACATGCGCATGAAACGGAGCTATGGATGCAGAGATATGATGCAATGAACATGCTAACATAATGCAAGATTTGTTTTGGGACATGGAGAAAAATGAGGGGGTCAACCTCGGTGTATCTAGATCTGGCGCGGATCGGGGCAGGGTCAGGCTCCGGCGAGGTCGGGCGGTCTCCGGCGGGGCGCAGGGTCGCGGGGTGGCGGAGGGCGACGAGGGTGGCCGGATCTAGAGGAGCTGAGGCGCGCGGCGGCGGGAAGGCGAGGTGGCGGCGAGGCGCACTCGGGCGGCGGCAGACTGGCTCCGCGACGGAGGAGCTCGGCGCAGGAGCTCGGGGAGGTGGCGGCGAGGTGCACCGGCAAGGAGCCGGCTGTCGGCGGGGACGGCGGGGCACGGACGAGGCGCGGGGAGGCCGGGAGGCCAGCGGCGGCGACGAGGCGCGGAGGGCGCGGGCGGCGGCAGCCGCGGACGGGCGGCGCGCGTGCCGGCGAGGGCAACGGGCCGGGTGGCGCCGTCGACCGGTCCCCGCGGGCCTGCTGCGGGACGTGCGGGCCGGTGGCGGCGGAGGGCGGCGCTGGGACACGTGGTGAGGCCGGGTTGGTCGTGAGCGGTGGTGGGATGAGGTGTCGCGTTCCGATTGGTTTGGGTGAGGTGGACGGCGGACATGTCCGGACGGAGTTGGATGTGTCCGGCGACGCGAGGGGAGCGGGGCTAGGGTTAGGGGGAAATTGATCCGAAAATGGAGAGGGGAAGACGTTTTTATAGGTAGAGGGAGCTAGGGGAGTCCAAATGGAGTGCGGTTTTCGGCCACGCGATCGTGATCGAACGGCCGAGAGCATGGAGGGGGTTTGGATGGGTTATTGGCCACTTTGGAGGGGTGTTGGGCTGCAACACAAAGAGGGCTTTTACGGTTACCCGGTTAACCGTTGGAGTACCAAACGACCTCCAAATGGCACGAAACTTGACAGGCGGTCTACCGGTGCTATACCAAGGCCGCTTGGCAAACCTCGGGTCATTCCGCGAATGTTTAACACCCGCACAGAAAAAGAGGCAAAAGGGGGCGCCGAGGAACATAGGAGTGCCGGATTGCAAAACGAACAATGGGGAAAATGCTCGGATGCATGAGGCGAACACGTATGCCAATGCGATGCACCTGATGACATGATATGAAATGCAGATGATGACATGGCAAAATGCAACACGCAAGCACATGACATGGCAAGGATGGCGAATAACTGGCAGACACCTGGCGCATCGGATCCGGGGCGTTACAAATACCCCTCTGATTATGAACATGAATATGCTTTGTGAGTAGTTGCGTTTGTTCCTGAGGACATGGGTGAAGTCTTGCTATTAGTAGTCATGTGAATTTGGTATTCGTTCTATATTTTGATGAGATGTATGTTGTCTCTCCTCTAGTGGTGTTATGTGAACGTCGACTACATGACACTTCACCATTATTTGGGCCTAGAGGAAGGCATTGGGAAGTAATAAGTAGATGTTGGGTTGCTAGAGTGACAGAAGCTTAAACCCTAGTTTATGAGTTCCTTCGTAAGGGGCCGATTTGGATCCATATGTTTCATGGTATGGTTAGGTTTACCTTAATACTTCTTTTGTAGTTGCGGATGGTTGCAATAGGGGTTAATCATAAGTGAGATGCTTGTCCAAGAAAGGGCAGTACCCAAGCACCGGTCCACCCACATATCAAATTATCAAAGTAACGAACACGAATCATATGATCGTGATGAAAACTAGCTTGGCGATAATTCCCATGTGTCCTCGAGAGCTCTTTTCTCATTATAAGAACTTGTCCAGGCTTGTCCTTTGCTACAAAAAGGATTGGGTCACCTTGTTGCACCTTATTTACTTTCATTGCTTGTTACCCGTTACAAATTATCTTATCTCAAAACTATCTGTTACCTACAATTTCAGTGCTTGAAGAGAATACCTTACTGAAAACTGCTTGTCATTTCCTTCTGTTCCTCGTTGGGTTCGACACTCTTACTTATCGAAAGGACTGTGATAGATCCCCTACACTTGTGGGTCATCACTACATTACTGTTCATATAGTTGACATGCGCAAAACATCATTTGTTATCGTCATATCTTACTACACTAGCAACAAGATTATGTAGTTCTGACGTATGAACCACTACACATGCCTAGTAGTAGGAGCACTGTGTATGTTCAAGTGGCTGCTATGTTTCACACTCCTCCATCGTAAGAGTGGAAACGCTTGCTGTAATCATTTTTTTCTTCAGAAAAACAGTGGACACGCTATACTGTGCGGATCCTCCTCCAGCCATGCACTAAATTACTCACTTTCGCCGACGTGTGGGACAGCCAGCATATGGGTCCACCAGCCATGTACTAAATTACTCCGTAGTAGAGTGATAGTAGACTACCCCGATCGAAGCGCCGCAGTAATGCCCAATGAGCCGTCAAATCACAAAACCCCCTCCTTTCCAGCAGTAAGTTGGACGAACGAAGCAACCATCATTTCACTCTTCTCTCTCAGCTTCCTCTCTTGAAGAAAACCCCCACTCGCTTCACTTCTCCCTCATCTCGTTCCTCATTTCACTCTTCTCTCTCAGCTTCCTCTCTTGGATGGGAGTTGGAGCACCGGCCGACGTGATGTCTATGGCTCTGGCCAAGACCGTCGAGGCTCATGGTACGAAGAAGCGCAAGCACCCCGCCGAGACTACCGCAGACAAGCTCAAAGCCATTGCCCTGTCCAAGCCCCCCTCTCCAGGATCCCTCATTAAGCAAGTCCAGGTAATATCTCTTCTTGACGATCTTTTTCTCAATCTTGATCATGTTTTTTCATCTAACACGCAGTACTAGTACTAGTAGTAAAACTTTCTGGGTGATCTTGCATGTGATTTTAGTGTGCCAAATGACGGTTCTAAATTCCTCTTTTGACCAAAACATGCGAGAGGTTGACACTGATTTCTTATAGATTACTTTAAACTACTCCCTCTGTCCCAAATTTCTTGTCTTAGATTTGTCTAGATACGGATGTACTAGATACATCCGTATCTAGACAAATCTAAGAAAAGAATTTTGGGACGGAGGGAGTACTTTATGAACATCAATGCTATCTTTGAAGAGGGTATATTTGCCTTAGTAACTTGTGTTATGGATATTGCAAGTAATCCCTCTGCTCTCATGCCTTTGAAGACATGTTCTAGTGTCTTTGTTCACTCATTTCTGTGCGTATATGTAGTCATATATGGAGTATAATAGCGAAAATCATCTTATATTTTTGAACGGAGGTAGTAATAAAATATGGTTTCTGTTTGAATCAGAACTAGGTCCGCGGTGGAGATGAAGTTCTCAAAGTCATGCCGTGTGAACTGGAAGACCTGAGGATGAGTTCTACTGCTAAACTATCCAGCTGTTGTGTCCTTGTCGCCACGTGTCCTGAACTAGCGTTTTCCTGTAGCATTGTTGTCAAGCGTTTTCTCGAGGCTGTACTTGACCACAACAATTTCCTGGTTGTACCTTCGATTATGAAGGGTGTGGTTCTTGTAAAGCTTCCCAACAAATCTAATGCGGCTTGTCTTCATCATCATGTTTATGAATGAAAAGACCACTCTGTTAGGTTCTCCAAGGTTGACGATATGGTGATGGTGCATGTAGACATCTCTCAAGAAGTCCATGGTCTAGTCAGTTATGCGGGGTTCATCCCGTAGGTCGGTGGCAAGAAATAGTCTGCAGAGTTTAATTAGCGCAACTTTGCTTGTCTGTAGTAAGTACTATTGTTCAGTACTTGATTTGTGTTTGTGAACCCTGTATTATTTATTAGTACTGCCGCTTTTGGTGTGTGGTCAGTCCTGAGAACGGTCTATGTTAATGTCTGTCCACTCAATTCAGTCTGTATATTTTGAAGTATCCAGATCATCTTTTTTGTGAGGACGGTTTATCAATTATGGTTACACTCCAATATCTGTATGCATTGCAGGGTTTATCGCACCCACCAGGATTTCCAGTCCCATGGATGTTCGGTCCATACGATTTGTCACGACCTTTGGACTGTCCTGCTTGTGGGAGTAGGCGGGCCCCCTGCATGTCACCCGTAGTTGGACAATCATTCTTCTGTTTAGCACTTCAACATAGTGATTTCCTGGTAAGGATTCACTCGTGTCACATCAAGTAAATCTTATTGATTTACTGTCTAAATCTTATTGATTTAATGCCATGTTTTCTTTCTTTTCCTGTAATTTTACGATGCAGGTTTTGCCATGTGACATTCATCATAGAATAAACCGTTTGGTTTGCTCTACAATGGCTATTTTTGCAGGTTTCACTTCTTATGTCGTGTCAGTAACGAAGGCACTGTCCATCACTTATATTACTAGAAAAATTGGATCAGTCTGTTGTGTGAGTGGAAGATGAATCCCTATGATGAACTGCAGTTTGGTTTAACAAAAACGCCATAATTAGTCCTTCTCGCGTTTAAAAGAAATGAAGAAAAAAATTGGATCATGGTCACGGATCCTAGGCAAGTTAGAAAGCTGATCATAGCAGACCAAACACGATCGCCGCTGCCTCGCACATCGGTACCACCTTCAGCAATGGATCGAGCACCGGCGGTTGCTCTAGCTCTGACAGCGGCTCAGCTCAGTCTGATCCAGCAGAGGATTGGGCACCGACCGCGTCAACGGATCAGGCTGATCTACCGGAGGATCGGGCATCGACACCGGCACCTGCTCCGTCACCGGCACCAGCTCTACAAGGAGCGCCATCTCCGGCAGCAGCAACGGCTTTGGCACCTACACCAACACTTGCACTTGCATCTGCTCCGCCCCGTGCAGTGGCAACTAAACGAGCAGTTGCACCGGCAACAGACTGGGTTGCAGTTCGCACTTCATATACCAAAGTCCTTACAAAAACCGACATGTCCACCTTCTTGGTAAGCATTGGCCGCCCAAGTGCTTCATTATTTTTTCTTTCCATGTTATTTAACATGATTCACTGTGTTGATCTAACTGTTTGGGTATGTCTTCTTGTTTGCAAACAGAGAATTCCTAGAGCAACAAGGGAGTCGTTCAACAATCTGGGCGACCGCGGCCAAGTTTCTCTTACCATGCACAACCTTGGTGTGAATGAACCTGCTCAATATACCGTAAGTACAAAGAATGGTCGCATGATGATTGATGCTAAAGGATGGTCAAGGTTCAAATCTAAATCATATCTTGCGGTAGGGGATGATGTCAAAATCGAACTTTCTCGGCAAGGAGAGCTGGTCCAAATCAACTTTGAAATTCTTGAGTAGCAGAACACAACTGCCGAACTGATCTATCCTCCGAGAGATTTTGATGTAATAATCTGGCATGGTGAAACAAGTGTCCTATGTGTATAAGTAGTACGACAGTATTATTTATCACATGGTATATCATTGATAGAATTGCAACTCTCATTGCTGGTTAGGAACTGTCGTTCGATTTCGTTCCAACAGCTGTCGTGCTTTATTCAATTTTTTTGTATTCGCCTTGCGACAACATCTAAAACCAGCAACGTACCGATCGCTTGCAATATGAAAAGTGCTGAGGTAGAACACATGGGCCCCCAAACATGCAGGGTGGGCCTGCGGCCCAAAGTCCAGAACTGTGAGCCTGTCTGAGTATTATTTTCTCAGCTGAACCCCCATAATGCCCGTGCGTTGCACGTAACATCAAGTTGCATTTGTATGAGTATTTTATCTCGTGAGAGAAAAGGACGAACGAGGGAAGGCCTTATTTGCCAATGTGGAGAGGTGTGTGGGTACCGTTTTGCAAAATTGCCATAGTTTCCTTCCTATCCGTCAGATATAAATCGGACGGCCTATATTGCAGGATGTCAGGCACACCATCATCACCAACTCATCTATAGTGTGTTAAAAACAACTCTGTTTTTTATAATTATATATGTTATATATACTCCCCTTGATTTTTTCTTATGTATAAAGTTGTGATGTAAAAGATTTGTATATTTCTTTACAAAGGGAATATCCTCTGTCAAAAATATATTTTTGTGTAACTAGTTACTCCTGTCTTTCTACTTCCTTCTGCTGATATGTGGGGCATCCGGCAACGGGGTCCACGTGCCATATGCACAAATTAGAGTGCACAACTGCATGGTAGACACACCCCGGTCGTAGTGCCGCAGTAATGCCCAATGAGCCGTCAAATCACAACCCCCCCTTTCCAGCTTTAGTAGTAAGCTGGACGGACCAAGCGGCAATATTTCACTGGGCCTGAATCCCCTTCTCCCTCATCTGCTTGTTTAGAGAAAACCCCCTCTCGGCGATTGCATAGGGTTTTCTCATGGAGAACCAGGTACGAATTCTTCATCCATGCCCAATAAATCCAAGTCCCTTGGTCGCAGGTAATCCTAGGATGGCAGCCGCCATCGTTGATGCATTTTTCTTCCTACTGAATCTAATGTGTTTCATTTGCAGTGCCCAAAGTGCGAGGACCCTATAGGTTTCTACGCCCTCGGCGAGATGCCACACTTGTTCCTTCTCATCCTCACACAGGATTTTAAAACGCGCATAGTATGTTCCTAGAATCCTCTTTTCTATCTGGGAGGGTGGGTTTTTTTGAACATGTTGTCGACTAACTTGGAAATTTGGGTTGCTATATTTGGATAAAAGGTACTACTAGTACGATGGTCAACACTGACGTGAAGGAGGAAGTTATTTCTAGATTTGGATAGGGAATTCATTGTTTTCTCATATTATTTTTCCTGCAATGCATTATTTGCTCTGCTAGAACACATGTACTCAAGATGCTCGGCCTTGCCATAACTGAATACACCAGTTTAATGGTCACAGTGAAGACTAGCCATGGATATAAGATCCGACTTGGGTTCATGAACCAAGAAAATTGCTGCTTTTTTTATGGCCGGACTTGGATAAACTTTCTCAAGTGTTACGGACTAAAAGTTGGCGCACGAATGTTGATGGAAATAGCAGAACCTGGTCTCATCTTCACTGCAATGTTCCACCCCGACGTCGTTCCAATTGTTCATCCATGTTAGTTTTGTATCTAGTTCTTGCCTGTTGCCTCGATTACTTCTTAATCCACCTATTCTGTCTAACTAATCACAATTTAACTTTAAAAGTAGCAACGAATCTCTCACGAAGATGCTACTTCTAACTAATATTTTCTTATAATTGGTGGCACGTGTAGGTTTTTCAGAGTTAAGCAGGCTGATCGTTTGTTATTCTGTAATAACTCGACTGTTACTGATGGCACTGAAGTCGACTGGGATGACATCCACAAGTTCCTACACTATTGATTGTCTTGAGGTCCTTGTGGAGCGTTTCAATGGTGGAAGGCCACGTGGGATATGTGTGCCACTGCTGCACTCGTTGAACAGGTCCAGTTGTGTCGAGAAACTTATGGTACGAGCTGTTTTCTGTTATATATGTTGTTCACAAACTATTGCTTATACACAGTTTTACAACTGTGATCTTCTTGAAATAGAAACTGCCCAGTTCTATTGTTCCTATACCGATGCCTGACCATGGTCGGGTCAGACTTGCGCTTGGTCACAACATGATGTTTATGTCGACCTACTCCATTCCCCTTGGAGGTGAAAAGATACTTATTCATGGGTGGTCTCAAATAATGAAGGCTCGTCCATCTTGGAGAATAGGACAGAAGATTATGTTCATTCTTTTCCATGGCTCTAAAGCAAATATCCTTTTTATTGACCACATTGCGAGACGAAGCCGCTTTCAGAAGGTTGTGGATGCGCGGGGTGGCGCCTGGGCCTTGTCCTGGGGCTTGGCGGCCTCACCCGTGGTTAACTGTAGGCAAAGTAGCACTGTTCGAGGCGTGCTTTGTATGGTTGAACCTGTATAAGCACTCATACTGCTTTCAGCTTTGGTTGTTAAGTGCTCCTGCTGGTTTCAGCTAAGGTTGTTAAGTACTCCTGTTGCTTTTACAGTCTGTCGTGTTTCTTCAATCCTGTCTTCCTCCAGCGGCCAAAACCAAACCAGCGCCGGCGGGGCCCCTTGCTTCCGCCTCCCACGGCTAGCTGTGCCTCAGCGCACGCACTGCCGCCCCACTGTCTCCTAAATCGTTAACGCCGATGTCCGAGGCCTCGCCGTCGTCCTCCGTGCACTTTGCTGCGCTCACGGCGGCACCGCCCTCTCGCGTTGTCAACATGGTCAACAAACAACAGGAATCGACAGAAGTACGTGGAGAGGATGACAGTAGGGGCCCACCATGTCAGCGTATGGAAAAATAAAATGCTTCCTCCTAGTGTTTTCCTGACATCTGGGACCCACGACATTGTGAGCGTATATAGTCAATAGACAAGAGAACAACACAAGATCGGCTGACACCTTGGACGTAGCTGCTCGAGCAGTATTTTTTTTTGTTATTGTTGAGATGGAGCAGGGTTTGAACTGGGCTGTGGCCCGTCTAGCCCAGGCTTATATTTTAAGTTCACCATGTGACCAGCCCAGCTATTTTTTCTTTGTGAAAATGAGCCCAGTTTATTTTTTCTGAAGAATACCCAATCCATGCCTACTTATTTTTCTACGCCCTGATGGGTTGCAACTCTTTCAAGACGCCTGCAAATCTTGAAAGTAATATGAAATTGGTTGTAAATATAAAAACAGATGACAAATTGGCAATTACTTTATTATTTCTGAGTTTTTTTTTCACATTTTCAGATTCCTATTTCACTGGGCATTAACCTGATTTAAATATATCTTCAAAGTACTTTAAATCTGGCTCGACATTTCGGTATTAAAAATAGTTTGGAACCCATAGAAATATGCGACATTTGCCTTGGCCAACCAAAAAAACGGACTGCAATAAATTGCATAAGAAGTTGCAATGAGCTATATATAAATTATTAAAAAAGAGGGAATGGTCTGACTTGTGGGCCTGTTAAGTTGACGCGTATGCAGGATTTTTTTAATTATTATATACATCAACAATTTATTCTAGCAGATGTAACCGTTGGATGTCAATCCAACGGCCGTCGTGTTTCTTCAATCTCTGATCTTTCTTGCTCCAGCCGCCAAAGCAGCGCTGGCGGGACCGCCTGCTCCCGCCTCCCGTGGCCAGTTGTGCTGCCGTGCAGGACTCACCGCCCCCTACTACTCCCACCGCTGGCCAGGGCATCCCTCTACTCACCGACGCCCCCTATTAATTTGCGGCGACGGCAGCCTCACACCGCAGTCGAACCAGTGAACCCTCGTACTCCTCTCCGCGCGGGCTTCCACTGCCGCGTCTTCCCCAGCTCCGCATCGTCCCCTTCCTAGGCCTCGCCATCGTCCACCGCCCTGGTGCTCTCGGCGCGGCGTGGTCAATGTGGTCAACGACCAACTTCCATCGGAAGGGTACTGTACGTGGAGAGGCTGACAACTGGGTCCATGGCAGCCGCAAGGAAGTGCCTCCTTATTACACGGAAAATAATTATCCCTCCACTTGATAGTAGGGACCCACTGGACGGTCCACCGTATTTCATGAAAAAAACGTTTGCCCTTGACTGCTAGGACCCACTGGATGGGCCATCGTATTTCGCAAAAAAAACGTTCCCCCCGCTGTCAGCTCGGACCCACCGGAAGTGCCTCCTTATTACGCACAAAAAAAATGAATACTCCCCGTGCTAGCTGGGACCCACCTTGGTGGGAGGCTGACTTGTGGGCCTACTAAGTTGACTGGGACGGGGGCCTTTGTCAACTTAGTCAATATGAATGATTCTAGCTCTAGTGACCGTACGATGTCGATCCAACGGCCGTAGTGCTTCTTCAACCTCTGGTCTTCTTGCTCCAGCCGCCCAAAGCAGCGCTGGTCATGCCGCATGCTCCTGCCTCCCGTGGCCGGTTGTGATGCCGCGGAGGCCTCACCGCCCCTACTAGTCCCACCGCTGGCCATGCCATCCCTCTACTCACCCACACCCCCTGTTATTCCGCGGCGATGGCAGCCTCACACCACAGCCGAACCAGTGAACCCTCATACTCCTCTACGCGTGGGCCTACCAGCATTTTCCCCGGCTCCGCGTCGCCCCCTTCCTAGGCCTTGCCGTCGTCCATCGGCCTGGTGCTCTCGGCGCGGCGTGGTCAACGTGGTCAAGGAACAACTTCCATCGGACATGGACTGTACGTGGTGAGGCTGACAGCTAGGTCCACGGCCGCAACAAGGAAGTGCCTCCTTTTTACGCGGAAAATAATGATTCCTCCACCTGACAGTAGGGACCCACCGGACGGGCCACCGTATTTCATGAAAAAACCTTTCCCCCTGACTGCTAGGACCTACCAGCTACATCTTCGCACGCAAGGAAGTGCGTTCATATTACGGGCAAAAAAATATGATTCGCCACCTGACTGCTGGGACCCACCAGCTACATCTTTGCACGCAAGGAAGTGCGTCCGGGCAATAAAAAACGATTCGCCCCTGACTGCTGGGACCCACCAGCTACATCTTCGCACGCAAGGAAGTGCCTGACAGTCGGGACCCACCTGGTCGAAGCGTACATAGCGTTGTCATTCTGGTCGCGAATGTGTACGTACATACTGGTCGATGTAGAGGCGCGCACGTGTCGTAGTAGAGGCGCGCGTGTGTCATAGTAGAGGCGCGCACGTAACATGTACACGTACGTACAACGGACAGGGTGCAAGAAAGTAAATACGGCCACGTACATACATACTAGCAGGGTCTCGAACGCCTACTCGCGCATATGTACGGCCAGGGCTCGTGTACATGGCTCGGCCGGAATGCAGAAACTTCATCGTCTTCGTGTTCATGGGGAGGCAACGAAATGCATCGTGTTCATCGAGAGGCAACGAAATCCGTCGTATTCATCGGGAGGCAATGGAACGCGTGGGAGCCAACCGGTTTGGACGGAATAGGCGATGGAAACGAGGCCTGGCATACTGCAGAATGGAGGAAACGGCCTTGTGTTCGACCGACCACGTTCAAAATGGGATCCTGTTCATCGGGAGGGGTCTGGCGTACCGTAAAACGGAGGAAACGGACTTGTGTTGGACCTCCTACGGTCGAAACGGGGTCCTGTTGATCAGGAGGGGTGTGGCGTATGCCAAAATGGAGGAAACGGACTTGTGTTGGAGCGCTACGGTCGAAACGGGGGTCCTGTTCATCGGGTGGGGTGTGGCGTACCGCAAAACAGGACCTCCTCCAGTCTCCACGGGCTACTGTTCATCCACCGTCGACCTCCTCCAGCCTCCACCTGCGACTGTTCATCCATGGGCTCCTGTTCATCCAGCCTCCACCGCGCTCTACTCTACTGGCTACTGTTCAACCACCCCTCTCCACGGGCTCCTGTTCAACCACCCCTCCACGGGGCTACTGTTCATCCAGCCCTCCACGGGGTCCTGTTCATCCAGCCCTGCACAGGGTCGTCCTGTTCATCCAGCCCTCCACGGGGTCCTGTTCATCCAACCCCAACCGGCTCGATCGATCGGGGTCCTGTTCATCCAGAGGCAACACCACGGGGTCCTATTCCTCCACCCCCACCGCTCACTGTTCATCCAACCCCTCCCCCCCGCAACGCTCACTGTTCATCCAGAGGCAGCATCGATTGGCTTCAGTTAGCAGCAGTAGTGAAGGAATCACTCGATTGGGTTCAGTTAACAGCCATCGATCGATCGCTCGGGTTCAGTAACGCGTAGCCTGCAGTGCAATTGCTCGGGTTCAGTTAGAGCCCAACGCCTCGCTCGGGTTCAGTTAGAGCCCAACGCCTCGCACACATGCGCGTACGTGTAAGAGAGAAACACGCATCGCTCGGCCCCCGACCACCCACCGTAACCGGGAGCTCGCCGCAATTTTCCTCGCCTTCGCTTCTACCACGGTTTTTTCCGTCATGGATGGCCCAAAGAATGTCATGCAGCTGCGTCTCCGGCCCGCCCAGGACGAAAAGCCCATTTTCTGTCATGATTTTTTGTCATAGAAGTAGGAGCCCACCACATCTATGATGATACCGGGTTTTGTCACAATTATCGTCATAGAAGTGTCATAAGTATGACTAAAAAAAATTTCGTTCGGCCCAAAATGTCACAGACGTGTCTTTTTTTTGTAGTGTATGAAAGTGACAATATAGGAGACTCTCTATCATGAAGACCATGGTGCTACTTTGAGGCACAAGTGTGGTAAATGGATAGTAGCATTGCCCCTTCTCTTTTTTTGGGACTTTTCTCTTTTTTATGGCCTCTTTTTTTATTTAGTCCGGAGTCTCATCCCGACTTGTGGGGGAATCATAGTCTCCATCATCCTTTCCTCACATGGGACAATGCTCTAATAATGAAGATCATCACACTTTTATTTACTTACAACTCAAGAATTACAACTCGATACTTAGAACAAAACATGACTCTATGTGAATGCCTCCGGCGGTGTACCGGGATGTGCAATGACTCAAGAGTGACATGTATGAAAAATTATGAACGGTGGCTTTGCCACAAATAAGATGTCAACTACATGATCATGCTAGCAATATGACAATGATGGAGTGTGTCATAATAAACAGAACGATAGAAAGTTGCATGGCAATATATCTAGGAATAGCTATGGAAATGCCATAATAGGTAGGTATGGTGGCTGTTTTGAGGAAGTTAAATGGTGGTTTATGGTACCGGCGAGACTTGCACGGCACTAGAGAGGCTAGCAATGATGGAAGGGTGAGAGTGTGTATAATCCATGGACTCAACATTAGTCATAAAGAACTCACATACTTACTGAAAAAATCTAGAAGTAATCAAGACAAAGTACTACACGCATGCTCCTAGGGGAAAGGTTGGTAGGAGTTAACCATAGCGCGATCCCGACCTCCACACATAAGGAAGGCAATCAATAAATAAATCATGCTCCAACTTCATCACATAACGGTTCACCATACGTGCATGCTACGGGAATCACAAACTTTAACACAAGTATTTTTCAAATTCACAACTACTCTACTATCATATCTCTAATATCACCATATTCATATGTCAAAACAATCATAAAGAATTGAACTTCTCATAATATTCAATGCACTTTATATGAAAGTTTTTATTATGCCCATCTTGGATGCCCATAATATTAGGACTAATTTTATAATCAAAGCAAATTACCATGCTGTTCTAAAAGACTCTCAAAATAGTATAAGTGAAGCAGGAGAGATCAATAATTTCTATAAAATAAAACCACCGCCGTGCTCTAAAAAGATATAAGTGAAGCACATAGAGTATTCTAATAAATTCCGATTCATGCGCGTCTCTCCCAAAAGGTGTGTACAACAAGGATGATTGTGATAAACTAAAAAGCAAAGACCCAAATTATACAAGACGCTCCAGGCAAAACACATATCATGTGGTGAATAAAAATATAGCCTCAAGTAAAGTTACCGATAGATGAAGGCGAAGGAGGGGAAGCCTTCCGGGGCATCCCCAAGCTTAGGCTTTTGGTTGTCCTTGAATTATCTTGGGATGCCTTGGGAATCCCCAAGCTTAGGCTCTTGCCACTCCTTATTCCAAAATCCATCAAATCTTTACCAAAAAACTTGAAAACTTCACAACACAAAACTTCAACAGAAAATCTCATGAGCTCCGTTAGTATAAGAAAATAAACCACCACTTTAAGGTACTGTAATGAACTCATTCTTTATTTATATTGTTGTTAAATCTACTGTATTCCAACTTCCTATGGTTCATACCCCCCGATACTACTCATAGATTCATCAAAATAAGCAAACAACACATGAAAAACAGAATCTGTCAAAAATAGAACAATCTGTAGCAATCTGTAACTTTAGAATACTTATGTAACTCTAAAAATTCTGAAATAAATTGGTGGACGTGAGTAATTTGTCTATTAATCATGCAAAAAGAATCAACCTAAAATCACTATCCAGTAAAAAATGACATCTATTCTCGTGAGCCCAAAAGTTCCTGTTTTTTACATCAAGATCGCAAAGACTTCACTCAAGTCTTCCCAAAGGTTCTACTAGACACAAACACTAACTAAAACATAATACCACATCTAAACAGAAGCTTGATGAATTATTTATTACTAAACAGGAGCTAAAAGCAAAGAACAAAAATAAAATTGGGTTGCCTCCCAACAAGTGTTATCGTTTAACGCCCTTAGCTAGACTTTGATAATTTCAATGATGCTCACATAAAAGACAAGAATTGAAGTACAAAGAGAGCATCATAAGACACGTGATAAACACATCTAAGTCTAACATACTTCCTATCCATAGGCATCTTATAGGCAAATGAATTATCATAGCAAGCAAAAACTAGCATATGCAAGGAAGCAAAAAGAAACAATAGCAATCTCAACCTGGAGAGAGGTAATTTAGTAACATGAAATTTCTACAACCATATTTTCCTCTCTCATAATAATTACATGTAGGATCATAAGCAAATTCAACAATATAACTATCACATAACATATTTGTTGGGGATATAACTATTAGTATAACCTGCCCAGGAGGGGCCGGGTTATACCTATTGCGATTCATCATATGAAGTCCACGAGGACATTTGAAGATGGCAGTTCAATTAAGGGCCCAAGGCCCAAAGGCGACTTAAGGCCCACGAGGGTAAACTGCCATATATGTATGACTTGTATTGTAAGGCATGAATAGATAGTCACCGAGCCGGACACTGTTTATGAGCCGGCCGGGACTCAGTGAGCCACTGGACGTCGACCTGTGTATATAAAGGGACGACCAGGCGGCGGTTCAGAAAAAGAGACAACCGATCGAAAGCTAGGGCAAGCAGATTCACTCCCTGGTAATCGACACATAAGCAATACCACCTCAAACTGGATTAGGCCTTTACCTTCACCTCAAGGGGCCGAACCAGTATAAACTCCCCGTGTCCTTTGTCCCGTTTAACCCCTTTAAGCTACCTAGTTGCGATGACTCCATGACTAAGTCCTTTTTCTAGGACATCTGTCGTGACCTTTCCACGACAGTTGGCGCCCACCGTGGGGCCAGCGCACGGTGGTTTTGAGTTCTTGAAGGGCAACTTCGAAGGGCTCAAGGGATACACTATGGGCCGGATGACCAAGAGTCATCGCGGCAAGCTCTACATCGATGACGCAGGCTGGGGGCCCCGAGGACGGCTCAATTGAGTACGGGTACCGGGTCCCCTTCGGTGGAATCCACATCTTCATCGGCAAGATTGATGAGCCGGACATCTGCACCGACATCATCGAGACGGCTCAGCGTGCGAGACCCGCCCGAGCTCAGCCCGCCGTGAAGCGTGCCTTTATGGGATGCATCCACGGAATGGAATTTGATGAAGTATCTATGTCTGGCGGTGAGACGGCCATCTACTCTGATGGTGAGTCGCCCACGGGCGAGACTACTTCGTTGTATCAGCTGCAAGATGGTGAGCTTGGGGGATATTCCGATGGCAACAGTATTCCGGACCCCTATGAGCCGCCAAACAAAGTTGGGATCTTCATGGCTGGGACGCAGCCTGGGCAAAATTCTTCAACCGCCGTGGCGATGATTTCCGAGTCGGCAACGGTGACGGGAGCAGGGGCATGAGGCCCTGCGCGCCCGCTAGCTCAAGTTTTGATGGCTTTAATGGATAAATTGACGGCTCTGTTAACCGCCGTGGTCAACCTAGAGAATCGAGCTCAGCATGACGCGGAGGAGGAAAAGTTACGTGGTGAGGTAGCATTGGCCAAGGAAGACCTGGTGGCAGAGGACGTCAGGATTGCCGTGGAACGGGCTGCTTTGGACGCTCAGGCCCAACAGATTCCTTTCCGGCTTACGATGGATCAAAATGCATCATATGAAGTCATGAGGAGGAGGCACCAGATGCGTTTACCTCTGATTTATGAGGCGAGAAACCTCTTTTGCACGCAGGGAGCGGGGACCAGTAACCCGCCAGAGATAAACCGGGCTGCAGCACCCGGAGTTGGGACACCGGTTCAACCACATGTGATGGAACCCCCTTGTCTGCGTACTGCCCCGCCTCAGCATGTACCAACGCTGCCGGGTCATTATTCTACTCCTTTGGAGAACATGATTTCTGCGGCAGCATGATTAGCGGCTCTCCCGGCGGATGGCGACTCTCCGACGGCAGTTAGAATGCGAAGGGTCAGAGAACTTCTTCAGACAGCCTTGGCGCAGCAGTAGGCATATTCTTACAGTCGAGATAGGATCCACTCGACCCTCGCCCAAGCCGGAGTCGGAGTTATAGCAGACACATGGACTCACCAGCCGTTTCAAGCAACGCCCAGTGCCGTGCCCAGCCGCGTGGGCATGACCCGGCGCGTGATGGAGCTCTTAACTTGGTTGATCAGGACAGATTGCGTCAAGAAGCTGAGCAGGCGGCTCAGCGGGCGGCTCACCAGCCCCTTCTGATTTATCCACCGACTTCATTTGAGGCAGGTGTGACCTCTAGATCTACAGGTCTACCCTGTTTGGTGTCGGCTCTGCGTAATGAGCATTTGCCCAAGGATTTCAAAGGACCTCGAAAGGTGCCTAATTACACCGCCGACTTACCCCCTGAGGCATAGATTGAAAGTTATGAGATGGCCATGGAGTTGTTGGAGGTCAGTGACGCTGCGTGTGCTAAGTATTTCACCATGATGCTGGATGGGACGGCCCGTACTTGGTTAAAGGGGCTACCGGCTAATTCCATCGGGTCATGGGCCGAGTTAAAGGCCCGGCTTATTTAGAACTCTAAAGACACATGCAAGCAACCCATGTCGATCGTGGACTTGGCGACTTGCGCCCAGGAGGAGGGTGAATCAACGACTCACTGGGTGCGCCGGGTCAAAGCTATCATACATTCATCTGACAACATGAACGTCGGCTCTGCAGTCTTAATGTTGGAGAAAAAATGCCATTTTTTGCCTCTTAAACAGAAGCTGGAGCGGCTCAAGCGCGATTGTAATGATATGGGGCAGCTGATGGCGGCTCTAATCAAATATGCCGACTCTGATAGTACCAAGGACCCCGAGTCTGACGATGAGAAGACAGGGAAGGTAAATAAGAACGGTAACGCCAAGGGTCAGCAGCATAACCTAGCGAATCAGGGAGGCAATGGTAAACGCAAGGCGGATGGTAGCTCGGAGTTTGTGGCTAACACCAATGCACAGGGCAACAATCAGCGTCGCAAGGGGAGGCCGCCTCCTCGGTACAATGGACCAGGTCCTACTCTTGAGCAATTGCTTAACGAGCCCTGTCCAAAGCATGGCTCACAGGAGAAACCAGCTACTCACCTTTGGAAGGATTGTTCCATTATGAGGGCTTTCAAAAATTTGGACTCTCATGGGCCGAGCGGCGGCTCAGGCGGTGGCGGTTCTCATGGCCCGGGTTATGAAGGTGGCGGTTCTAATTCCGGCTTCCAGGGCCACCAGGGCAATCAGGGTGGTTTTAATCGAGGCAATTAGGGTGGTTATAATCAGCAATCCGGCCAGGGGGGTCAGCAGCAGCAGCAATCTGGGTTTGAGAGCAATCTGAAGCAGCTGAATAGTGGGAAGTATCATGTTTTCACCACAAGTTTATGCAAGCGGGACCAGAAGCTCCATAAGCAGGTTGTGAACGCCGTTGAGCCAGCGGTTCCTCATTACTTGCGATGGTCTGAGCAGCCCATTATGTGGAGTAGAGCGGATCACCCTCCCTGGGTTGACAATCCGGGTCACTTGGCCTTGGTGGTGGCGCCTCAAGTTGGTGGATACAAATTCACTAAGGTGCTCATGGATGGAGTCAGTAGCATCAACATCCTTTATTATGAGACTTTCCGTCGCATGGGGTTAACTGATAAAAATCTTAAGACATCTAACACTGTTTTCCATGGAGTGGTGCCTGGTAAGTCGGCATACCCGGTGGGCAAGATTGAGTTGCATGTGGCATTTGGAGATGAGCATGATTCCAGGGCTGAGAAGTTAACCTTTGAAGTGGTCAAAATTAGGAGCTCGTACCACGCTCTGTTTGGACGGCCGGCTTATGCCAAGTTCATGGCATGACCATGTTATGTCTATCTACAGCTCAAGATGTCGGGTTACAAGGGAACCATCATAGTGCATGGGAGTTGGAAGATAGCCTTGGAAGGTGAAGAAGGTGATGCTGCTTATGCTGAGTTTGTCTATGCAACAGAGGAATTGAAGTTTTACAAGGACAATGTTGACCCGACGAATATGACATCTTTGAAAAAGCCAACTACTGAGCATGATCCGGTGCTGAAGTTTAAGTCAGCCGATGTCAGTGTATAGAAGTAGGGGCTCTACTTTGTACCCCTTTACCTATGCACGGGCAGTCAGAGCCGTGCCCGCGACCACACTTAGCAGGGCAAAAGCGGGAAGCCAAGACCAAAAGACAATCAAGCAACGCCCAGACCAGAAACACGAAGAGCAAGAGGGCGAGGTGGACTTCCCCGGCAAGACCCTTGCCAGGGCGGCCTCCGCAGCCCCGGTGAGCGCCTTGCCGGGGCAACCTGCCCAACACCAGCGGAGCGCGCCACCCTTGAGCCCATGGTTTCCAACACCATCAACCACATTGGAACCAAGGCTCGGGAGGCACCTCCATGGTGGCATGCAGATCTTTGTGAGGATCATTAACACAGAAGATCAGATGAGGACCAGACGACGACGATCCTCAGCGCGATTCCTGCCGAGGAAACCCATGAGGCCTTCGGCAAGATCCTTGCCGGGGACGACCGCAGTACCGCGACAAGACCCTTGTCGGGCCCCCCAGCAAGACCCTTGCCAAGGACATCAGCGAGGCCATGACCAAACCCATGTGCAACCGCGAGCCCAGCCAGCCAGGTGAGCACCTGCGTGGCGACGTGCGGCCCCAAGACCAGCTCAGCAAGCACCTGCGTGGTGGCATGCAGATCTTTGTGAAGATGATGCCACCACGCCAGCTCAACAGCCTGCCAGCCTACATGGCACTGCCCACCTCGCTGGCCTGGGCGTGTGTTGAAGCAGGGCAAGGCGGCAACAAAGCGAGGGGACACTTGAGGGATCATTTAATGCATCTTGTCCTGTAATGACAGGCGATAAGCTTGTACACTGTATGCTTTCCACCTCCCATGTGCCACTGTGGCGCCTCCTTCGACTATAAAAGGAGGCCCGAGGCATACTGGAGAGGGATTCAAATCTTTGAGCAAAATGACGCATCGTAGCTAGCTCAAGAACACTGAAATACACACCAAAGAAGGACATGGGTATTACACGATCCCTGTGGCCCAAACCTTGGTAAACGACCTTTGTGCTGGCTCTTAGACCCACTCTTCTTACAACCCCGCGCCCGCTGACCATAGTAGGGATTCCTTTGATCCCATAGGTGTCATTCCTACCGACATCTTTGGCACGCCAGGTAGGGGCGCAGTTGTGAAAATCTGGTCTAGCAGCTAGTCCAGCAGTTCTTCATCGCCATGGCTCCCAAGAGGAAGACGACGACGATGATTGGTTCATCCGGAGCCGGACTGCCCATACCGGTGCGGGCGAGTAGCGGATCGGTCATGGACAGAACCCGAGGTATGACCCACGAACACCCACATCGCTCTGGCAGTCCAGGCCTGGTGAGCGGCATCGTTCATGCGCAAGACGACAGGCCGCATGCCGCAAATCCCAAAGACGGAGCTGGGCCCCTGTAGGCGGTGCAGGGCCCTCCCAGGGCGTCACCATGCCACCTACCGGCGGCACGGCGGCCTCCAAGATACCTACGCCGGCGCCCATGGCGTGCTCTTCCCAAGTTGTGCGCGATGAGCAGCGTCACCACGCTGGTGATCCTGGGCGCCGCCGTGGGAAGAGTCCTGTGCGTCCCTCGCGGGACGAAGGAGGCCAACATGCACGCCGAGGTGCTGGCGAAAATGGCGAACAACCGCCGGGCCGTGATAGAGCTCTTTCTAACGTGGTTAGAAGTCGGAGCGCGTCACGATCCATGCAGCTTCCGCAGCCGCCCACGCTAGCAGAAGCTCTGGCGCACGCGCAGCTGCTCCTCGACTTTCCTCCTGCTGCAAAGAAGCTCGACGAGTGGAGAGCCACTATCCGGAGCCTCGTTGGCATGGCCAACAAAGATGAGTTGCGACCATCGGCGCCCGTTGAGGGAGTCCTGGACTGAGAGGTCCTCGGATAGCCGGACTATATACTTTGGCCGGACTGTTGGACTATGAAGATACAAGATTGAAGACTTTGTCCCGTGTCCGGATGGGACTCTCCTTTGCGTGGAGGGCAAGCTTGGCAATTCGGATATGCAGATCTCCTTCTCTGTAACCGACTCTGTGTAACCCTAGCCCCCTCCGGTGTCTATATAAACCGGAGGGTTTTGTCCGTAGGACAACAACAATCATAATCATAGGCTAGCTTCTAGGGTTTAGCCTCTATGATCTCGTGGTAGATCAACTCTTGTAATACTCATATCATCAAGATCAATCAAGCAGGAAGTAGGGTATTACCTCCATCAAGAGGGCCTGAACCTGGGTAAAACATCGTGTCCCCTGCCTCCTGTTACCATAAGCCTTAGACGCATAGTTCGGGACCCCCTACCCGAGATCCGCCGGTTTTGACACCGACATTGGTGCTTTCATTGAGAGTTCCACTGTGCCGTACCGATAAGGCTTGATGGCTCGCCTCATTGTCATGGACAACATCACCTCTGGAGCAACCCTGGCTGTAGGCCAGACTCTCCGGCTAGGCAGCTTCGTCATGGCCGCCTGTTCTGCCACCGCGCCGACGATGACTTCTCAGGTCATCAAGAATAGCCTCCACATCAGCCCGGAATTCACCAAGCAGAGGGATCCAATGGAGCTCTCCTCCCTAAATGAGCTCTTGGATCGCATCGTCGCCCTGGGAGTCGCTACGGACTATGATCGGATTGGGCTTAAACCCGACTTAAGGGAGATTAACTCTCCGCCAATCACCCATCAGATAGCGGTGGTGGAGGAACAAAACAGAGATTCCCCCTCTATTTTGAGGACGAACTATGTCCGGATTCCCGAGCTCTCCGAGCCGGATACCCGTCTATGGGAGGACATGGCCCAGGCTCCGAACTTAGAATCGGGCAGCGGGCCACAAATATTGGGCAATGTCCCGGAGCCCGAGCTACCAAGCTCGGGAGCTCCTTTGACCCTGGGTCTCAGATTGGGTCAGGATGTGGACTTAAGTCTACCCACCCACCCAGACACAAGTGATCTTTCCCACATCAGACAAGAGCCCCAAGAGACGATACACCACTTCTGCGCCAGATTCCTCCTTGTAATGAGCAAGGTAAAGGACTGTCACGAGGAAGACGCAATCTTATTATTTTGCAAAAATTGCACGGACGAGGGAATTCTGAATGCCATAAGTCGCCGTTCCATAGCACGGTTCGCCGACTTGGCGGCCATAGTACAGAAGTACTGTGCGATGGAAAGTTCCTGGAAAACCCAATCAAGATTCTGGGATCCTCCGGCCCTAGCTAAACCCCTCGTCCGAACTAAAAGGGTGCGCTCTCGTAGGTCACTCAACCCAATTACAAAGAAGCCAAAGCCCTCTACAGGGCATGGAACCGTATTGGAGGGATGGCTCAACAGGCCATGCAAAATTCATAGCACACCGGACACCATACCAACACACAGCCTTAGAGCATGTTGGATACTCTGGTAGGTGGCCAAGAGCGGTGAGGACCTTCTCATCAACAATACTGCAGAGCACCATCCCGCAGAAAATAACAATACAGTACTGACAATCTTCAAGACTTTCGCCTCAAACAACAGGCGCAAGCGAGCGCTCCGCAGCCTCGCTGAAGTCTGCCACGTCGCAGCAATAAACCCGTGGAGCGATACGGCCATAACCTTCAACGCCAGCGACGACCCTCAATTCCGAATAGTCCGAGCACCAGCCGCTTTGGTCCTTAGTCCGATAGTGGATGGATTCTGGCTTACTAAAGTGCTCATGGACAGCGGCAGCGAAATAAACATCATCTATGAGGAAACTCTTCACAAAATGGAAATAGATAAGAGCCGCATTGAGCAAAGCAACACGACCTTCAGAGGAATCATCCCTAGTCGGGAGGCACGATGCGCAGGGAAAATCACACTGGATGTGGTATTCGGCACTCTGGAGAATTATAGGTCCGAAGAAATCACATTCCAAGTGGCCCTGTTTAGCAGTGGATACCACGCCCTCTTGGGGCAGGACGCATTCACAAGCTTGCAAGCTATACCCCATTATGGGTACAGGAAGCTCAAGATGCCAGTGCCCAATGGAATCATCACTCTAGACAGTGATCCGGACATAGCTTTCCGCGCCAAAAATAAAACTACCGCACTAGCCCTGGAGGCATTATCCGAAGCCCTCGCGGCCGAAGAATTAACTGCGCTGCGCTCCGCAGTAGACAGGGACGACGTGATACTCAACAAATGACCCAAGTGCACCTCTTTTAAACCGGCAGACGAAATAGTCAAATTCCAGGTCCACCCAACAAACCCTACAAAAATAACATCAATTGGGGCACAGCTGAACCCCACAATAGATGCCGCACTACGAGAGTTCTTGCGCAAGAATTGGGACATTTTCGCCTGGCATCCTTCAGACATGCCAGGTATCCCATGCAGGCTGGCCGAACATAGCCTAAACATACTAAAGGGATACAAGCCGGTCAAGCAGACTCTTCGGCGCTTTTCAGAACTCAAGCGACAAGCCATGGGAGAAGTGCTAGCCAAGCTACTTGAAGCCGGATTCATCAGAGAAATAAAACATCCGGACTGGCTAGCAAAGCTGGTGATGGTACCAAAGAAGGATAAATCCTGGCGCCTATTCGTCGATTTCAAAGACCTTAATAAGGCTTGCCCTAAGGATCCCTCCCCCTCCCCCGCATCGATCAAATTATCTACGCTACCGCAGGACACGACTCATTGTGTTTCCTCGACGCATACTCCGGTTACCATCAAATCAAGATGGAGGAGTCCGATCAAGCCGCAACGACGTTTATCACTCCAGACGGTCCCTTTTGTTTTAACACCATGCCTTTCAGGCTCAAAAACGCCGGTGCAACCTATCAACGCATGATTCAGACATGCCTGGAAACACAAATCGGCAAAACAGCGGAGGCTTATGTAGACAATGTGGTCATCAAAACCAGACATGTCGAATCATTAATAGACGACTTGAGGCTTACGCTCGACAATCTCCGAACATATGACATCAAGCTCAACCCGGAAAAATGCGTTTTCGGCGTACCAGCCGGAAAGCTCTTGGGCTTTATTGTTTCCAATAGAGGAATCGAAGCAAACCCGGCTAAAATCCGAGCTCCGTCATAGTTGGCTACCCGAACAGACCTCAAGCAAATCCAGAAACTAAGTGGATGTGTGGCCGCCCTAAGCCGCTTTATCTCCCGATTAGGAGAAAAGGCGCTACCTCTATATCGCCTTCTTCGACGCACTGAACACTTCGAGTGGACGGATGCGGCTACGGCTGGGCTGGAGGAAATAAAAGCCCTCTTGGCCACCAATCCAATCTTGGCAGCGCTAAATGTCGGTGAACCCATGCTGCTATACATAGCTGCAACACACCAGGTTGTAAGCGCAGTGCTCGTCGTCGAACGAGAGACAGATGGACACAAATTCCCACTACAAAAGCCGGTATACTACGTATCCACCGTCCTCACTCCATGCAAGTCACAGGTACCCACATTATCAAAAGATAGCATACGCGGTCTTCATGGCATCCCAAAAACTATGACACTACTTTCAAGAGTGTTCAATCACGGTGGCCTCCGAAGTACCACTCAATGACATAATAAATAACCGCGATGCCACGGGCTGGATTGCAAATTGGGCCATCGAGCTCCTCCTGTTCGACATAACATACAAACCATGGCGGGCCATTAAGTCACGAGTTCTGGCTGACTTCGTCGCTGAATGGACAGAAGCTGAACTCCCTAAAGAGTACGGCGCATACTCCAGTTGGATCATGCACTTTGACGGCTCTAAGATGCTAGCTGGTTTAGGGGCTGGCGTCGTCCTGACGTTCCCCACCAGAGATACAGTCCAATACGTACTCCAAATACTTTACACAGATTCCAACAATGCAGCTGAATATGAGGCATTGTTGAACGGTCTTCGGATGGCAGTCTCCATGGGCATTCAACGTTTAGAAGTACGTGGGGCTTCAAATCCCGCAATATCTCAAATAAACGGAGACTTTGACGCCAAGGACCCGAAAATGGCGGCCTACCGTAATGCCATTCTCAAAATGTCAACTCGATTCGAGGGGCTCGAATTCCACCATGTGGTTCGAGAAAACAATAAAGCAGCGGATATCCTTGCCCACATCGGCGCTAAACGCGACCCCGTCCCACCAAATATTTTTTTGGAATGGCTGTTCAAGCCATCCGTGGTATGGGAAGGGGAGTCCGGCAATACCAGTCCGGATCCGCAGACAACCCCAGATCCTGAACAATCTGACGTAATCGGAGGCTCCGCCACCGAAATCACACCTTCAGCCCACGTGATTATGGCGGTCATCGCCCCGTGGAGGGAACCCTTCCTAGCTTACTTAAATAGGCAGGAGTTCCCGAAGGACCAAAACGAGGCACGTTGCATTGTGCGGTGCTCTAAAGCCTACAAAGTCCACGAGGGAGAGCTATATAAGAAAAGCACGATCGGAGTGCTCCAAAGGTGCATCTCCGAAGAGGAAGGGAGGCAGCTCTTGGCCGAAATTCATGCCGGACTCGGCGACCACCATGCCGCAGCTCGGGCGCTCGTAAGCAAGGCCTTCCGTACAAGTTTCTACTGGCCGATAGCCCGGGCAGACACACAAGACCTTGTCCAACATTGCGTCGGTTGCCAGCTTTTTGCAAATCAGAGCCATATGCCACCCAATGCCCTCCAAACAATGCCCATAACTTGGCCCTTTGCGGTCTGGGGGCTCGATATGGTTGGACCCCTTAAAGGAGGAAGCCATAAGAAGAAATACTTGTTGGTTATGGTCGATAAATTCACCAAATGGATAGAAGCCAAACCAGTTAAAATGGCCGAATCCAGACCAGTGATAGACTTTATATCCGGGGTCGTACACTGCTACGGTGTCCCCCACAGCATCATCACTGATAACGGCTCAAACTTTACAGCCGATGAGGTGAAAACCTGGTGCAGCAAAATGGGCATAAAACTCGATTAAGCCTTCGTCTATCACCCCCAAAGAAACGATCAAGTCAAACGAGCAAACGGTCATATTATGAGCGGCATTAAAACCAGACTAGTGCGATCCTTGAAGGAGTCAGATACGCACTGGGTCGAGGAGCTCGACTCCGTACTATGGGGGCTGCGGACCATGCCAAATCCCACAACTGGATACACATCATTTTTTATGGTGTACGGCACAGAAGCAGTGCTGCCCTGCGATATCATCCATGACTCACCTAGAGTGCGCATGTACGAAGAGAGAGAAGCCGAGATGGATCGGCAGGACAACTTAGATGCCCTGGAGGAGGAGCGTGAAGTTGCAAAGGCCCGTTCCGCATTCTATCAACAGCAGGCTCGAAGGTATCAAAGCAGAGAAGTGCGGGCCAAAACTTATAACATTGGCGAACTCGTTCTACACCTACCAGAGAAGAAAAAGGACAAGCTCAAGCCCAAGTGGGAGGGTCCCTTCATCATTGACAAAGTTCTCACTAGAGGTGCGTACCGTCTACGTAATGCATCGGACAATCGACTCGAGCCGAACCCATGGAACGCGGCCAGACTCTGAAGATTCTACGCCTAGTGCCGAACTCTGTGTTTGTCTCCTTACCTCCGTCTTCCCTTTTAAATTATACCCCCCTCTCCCCCTTTTACATTTATAGCCTTAAAAGCTTCAAGTATGCTTTGACCGCACACTCTGGCCATGCTATGCGCGCTCAATATACCTGGGGGCTTCTTACACAGAAGCTTAATTGTCTTCTGGGCTTTATGCCCACCACATATGCGTCACTTCCCCATATGTGCCTTTTTTCACCACTATATGCATCAATATGACTTAAGTTTTGGCCAAGCTGGGTTGCTTGGCTCTTGTGTTTATGCCCTACGTTCCCGTTAATTCGGCTAGGGCATAAGGGAGCACCTCTGCGATTGCTACTGCCAGGTCAGCCGGATGTGTACCTCAGACTGGGTGAAGCCGAAAGCTAGCGCTCTTAAGGGAATATTCGGTCGGTGAACAAAAGATGTATTTTACCTATTACAAAACATGCCCCCAGATGCTTATATCCTGCGTAAATTTTCGCAGTTCGGACATGCACATCAATGCATGCACACCCAGGGAAAGGAAGCCTTAACGGAACTATTCTCCCTGGAAGATGTTTCTTACTACCTATGTAATATAAAATTACTAGTTGGGTACTTGTCTGTTCAAGCACTTATGACCCCTACGCCTGGTTTCCACGCGTGCCCCGGTTTTCACGTAACCTAGCGGGTATTCGGATACACTCCGGACTGTCGGGTCCAGAGGTTGAAGCGAAAAGGTCGGCCAAGATAAATGATTTACAATCCGGCTAGGGACAAAATGTGTCCTTCGAAGTAGAAAGTCACTTAGACTGACTAAATTCTTCCTCTATACCATCCAACAGGGTGTCTAGCCTACAGTCCTGTTGGGAATACTTAGCGGCTAATGCTACCTGGTCATACACCAGATGTACAGGGATCTCCTTCCCATCTGACCCTACAGGTACGACCTCGGCCATGTGGTTCGGGTCAGCTTGGTGTATCGTGTCTTCACCATGGCCCAGACTTCCCTTGCGCCTTATCGGCAGGCCGATATCTTCCATAATTAGAAGCGTTGCTGCGCTCCCTTGAGCATCTCCATAAGCTCCCCCATGCCTCCTGGGAGGGAGACGGATGGCCGTAAGGCCTGGGCAATACCATGCATCACCTGCCGAACTTGTTCATGCAGTTGTAAGAGCTCCTGCAGGAGATCGCCGGCAGACCCATGCTTCTCCTCTTTGGGGCAACCTGTCAACATACCTACAGGAATAATTCTGTTAGCACACTTCTTGGACGAACATTATAATGGTTTGTTAGAGCACTTACTGAATATGCCGCGCCGAAGCCTCCTATTCTCCTATACGGAGTCAGCAAGCTAGGCCCGAATATCCTTTAATTCGATGTCCAGTCGGGTGTTCGCGTCCTGGAGAGTATTTTTCTCCTTTATAACCTTGGTAAGCACATGCTCGCTAGCCTTCAACTGTCGCCGAACATGTTGCTCATCCTCTGACACGATCTCTGGATTGCCTCCAGGATTGTGTGCAGAATCTATTGTTAGATTTGCATTCATGCCGAATACTAAAATGGTACATGCCATTATTCCCAATCAAAACAAGTATTACCAGATGGGGCCTTCGTAGACTCCTCCATCACGGCAATTGCGGCCCGCGGTTGGGCCTTGCACTCCTCTAGCTCTTTGGATAGCTGGGTATTCTTCTCTGTCAGAACCTATGCACACGAGGATCCTTAAATCAGTTGTGCCAACGGTTTCAAGTTTCAGGGGCTATTGATATACATACTTATCAAATTTTCTTACCCATATATCCTTTAGGTACTGGTCCGTAGCCCTGGCAAGGCCACCTTGAGCAGCCCGGATGTACGCGTCCCCTGAGTTGAAGGCATCGAACGCCTCTTCAGAGAAATTAGGGTTGCGTAGTGCGGCCCGACGGCGCCTATGATTCATTGCGCTCTCCACTTCGGAGTTTGTGGCGGAAAATCTATCCGCATCCTCTGTTGGAGGATCGTCCGCGTTGACCTCTGCCCTTGAGTCCGGCCTCGGAAACCGGCTGGTGGAGGCGTGACCGGCAGGCTCCCCGGATATAGTCCGGCGAGCACTTTTTCTGTCAGAAGACAATGGACATTGTTATATTTTAACGATGATAATTTCGTGGCAGGTTGTTAAACATACCTTTGCAACGGCGTCTCGGTCCTGACTGCCTTCCTTTTAAGACTGCCCGACTTCGGTGCCCCTTGTTGGCGAGTCACTGCGGGTTCGGCTTGGCGCCCGGATGGCCTTCCCTGTAAAGAGAGAATCCTTTTTGGTAGTTGATACTCTAGCTTTACTTACCTGGGATACAGGGAGTAGGCCAGGATAGTCAGCTATGATGGCCACCATTGCACCATCGCAGCTTAACTGATAAAATATCCTGTCAACAAGCTGCACAAATGTGTCCGGATCTTATTTGAGTCCGGGGTCGAGAGCCCGGTTGGCGTCCTCTGGCTGTGAAGACGGGCTATGAACATCCTTCATAGCTCTTCGCAGTTCCTGCTATGAGTTGACGAAGTAAACATTTGTGCTAAAAATGTGGGAAATGCAGTTCCTGATATGGATGAACTCCTCCTCTTCTCCTTTGTACAAATCGGACAGTATCTTCGCCAGAGTGGCGGGAGAATCCGGAACTTTACGGCCGCAACAGGTGGCATCGTCTTCTCCATTGAAGTGCCACATGGGTTTCCCCGATATTGAAGTGGCTGCACTCCCCGCATTATACATATGGACATAACCTGAATTATTGTCAGCCCTGATTTGGCCAGTGTGTTTATCCTGTCCATCAGGAAGAGGATATCTCTATTATCTTCCTCCTGGGGGCTCCTGGGGTGCCAGCTGTGGCGTTTCTTCAACGAGGCATTTACAAACTCGGGAAGGCCCTTCCGAACAGGGTCCAAAAGAGGGACATCCTCCACGTAGAACCATTCTGAGGGCTAGTATTCGGATGTCTTCTTCGGGGTGACGAATAGGTATCCGGTCCGGCGATGTGCCATATTTTGGCTCCACCCACTTGATATACCGACCCCTCCTGAGTGCGGGGTACGAGGCAGAATAGCCTCTTCCACAGCTCGAAATGAGCTTCGCAGCCTAGAAATAGCTCGTAGAAGGCAACGTAGCCTGTGATATGCAGTATGGAGGCTGGGGTAAAGTTATGCAGCTGGAGGCCATAGAACTCCAGGAGCCCGCGGAGGAAAGGATGGATTGGAAATCCGAGTCCCCTCAACAAATAGGGGACGAAGCATACCCGCTCTCCCTTGGATGGGTTTGGAGAACTCTTCGCTTGCTCCCCGCCATTATAAGTGGCTATTCCAGCTCGGACGGGGACCATATACGCAGGCGGAAGAAACCCCTTGGTCTGCAACTCTACTAGTCGGCTATGGGGGATAGAACATTTCTCCCAATCACCTAGCCTAGTGCTACGGGAGCAAGAGGAGGAACCGCGACGACCGGACATGGTGGTATGGATTTTTTTGGGTGCGCTCTGATGGATACTCGCTGGGAGGAGATGGTGTGATTTGGATCTGAGGATCTCCGTCTCTTTAAATAGATGATTTACTCGCATGGTCGGGGTGGAAAATGTAAAAATGCCTCGACTTCTCGCATTCGCTCGACACGTGGAGACGGCCATTATTGAAGCACAGAAGCCGAGGAGCGCGACATTGATGAGGAGCCAGACACTGCTCGTTACAACAATACTCTGGAGGATTTGGAGAAGAACCCGCCTTGCAATGCCGAAGACAATCTGCGCACCAGACTCATCGTCATTGAAGCCTGGTTCAGGGAATACTGAGGGAGTCCTGGATTGAGGGGTCCTCGGACAGCCGGACTATATACTTTGGCCGGACTGTTGGACTATGAAGATACAAGATTGAAGACTTCATTCCGTGTCCGGATGGGACTCTCCTTTGCGTGGAGGGCAAGCTTGGCAATTCGGATATGTAGATCTCCTTCTCTATAACCGACTCTGTGTAACTCTAGCCCCGTCCAGTGTTTATATAAACCGGAGGGTTTAGTCCGCAGGACAACAACAATCATAATCATAGGCTAGCTTCTAGGGTTTAGCCTCTATGATCTCGTGGTAGATCAACTCTTGTAATACTCATATCGTCAAGATCAATCAAGCAGGAAGTAGGGTATTACCTCCATCGAGAGGGCCCGAACCTGGGTAAAACATTGTGTCCCCTACCTCCTATTACCATAAGCCTTAGACGCACAGTTCAGGACCCCCTACCCGAGATCCGCTGGTTTTGACACCGACACCCGTAGGCCGACGCTGCATCGAGCCACCGCATGCCAGTGGAGGAAGAGCTGAAGGTGATGCAGCCATGGTGCACTCTCCTTCTCCACGCCAGTTACCGCGAGTGTCGATCCATCGTGGTGACGCTTGTGATAACATTTCCATAGCGTCGTCCAATCCATAGACCCACCGCGATCAACATCAAGTTCTTCGGGAGCGAGCCCTTGAAGACGCTCGAACAACCATCGACCGTCGGCGTGATGCGCACCACAAGTCAGATAAGCGGGCAGGGCCCACTATGTGCCACCCGACACTGAGAGGATACGGTGGCCTACCTTATGAGGTGGGTTGCCCAGCCTTTACCCGTGAGCTGCGGCAGTTCCAGTGGCCCTCCCACTACACATTCAAGCCCAACGCCGGCGAGAAGTACAACGGCAAGACTCACCCGTCAGAGTTCCTCAGCATCTACACCATTGCGATGCAAGCTGCTGGAGACCGCGACGACAAGGTGCTTGCCAATTACTTCCCATTGGCGCTTAAGCCCAATGTCATGTCATGGTTGATGTACTTGCCAGCGGATTCCATTTCTTCTGGGTCGGATCTATGCCATGAGTTTGTTGGCGCCTTCACTGCAGGCCATCAAGCTCATGGCCAGGCAAGCGATCTGCACATCATCCCCCAGAAGGAAGGTGAAAACCTGTGCAAGTACATCCATAGGTTTAGCCGGGTGCAGTACAACATCCCAGACGTTCACCCCAATGCTATGATCAGCGCATTCCATCAGAATGTGCGTAACCGCAAGATGCGTGAAGAGCTGGCGATGAACAACGTCAAAGATGTGGCCGAACTTCATGTTCTAGCTGATAGATGCGCTCGAGCTAAAGAGGGGAGGAAGTACCCCGGCGAGGACGCCGGTGTGGAAACTGACTCCACAGACGACGACACCGCCGCCCCGATGAAGAAGGCCCGGCGCCCTAACAGAAAATGCAAGGGCAAGACTATGCTTGCCGTCGAGGGATCTGATGACACCGGCACTGCCAAGAAGGCCAAGGCAAGCGACCCCGGCAAGGAAGTTGCTGGGTGTGCCGCTTGCTGGGCCTTGGCGGCTGCCGACAAGCCAGGAAGCTCCGACAAGCAGTATTGCAAGATCACCGCACCAAGGGCCACGACCTCCAAAACTGCCGACAAGTTGAGCTGCTTGCTGAGAAGAAGAAAGCTGGGTATGAGAGGCGGGACAAGGAGAAAGTCTAGGACGCTGCCGAAGGATTCGGCAAAAAGCGTGGCGGCCAAGGAGGCCGCCGCGGCAAGGATAACCAGCAAGAGAGGCCCGCCCGGGGCGCGACAAGAAGCAGGAAGACGATGATCATGACGAGGATGATGAGTCCGGCAACCACGAGTTTCAGAAAGCTACAAAGGCCATGTGCGTCGACGGTGGCGCCTCGCTGCACACATCTCATCGCCAGCTCAAGCAGTGGGTGCGTGAGATCACGGAGGTGGAGCCATTACTCGATGCGCGGAAGCCACTGAAGTGGTCCAACACGCCTATCATCTTTGACACCGTGGACCACCCCGATCGCACGACTGCGGTCGGGTGTTTGCCGTTGTTGGTTTCACCAACGATCCGCAACCTCAAGGTGACGAAGATGCTAGTGGACGGAGGGGCCGGCCTGAACTTGATTTGGCTTGTTGTGATGAAAAGGCTGCAGATTCCTGATGGAGACCTCGAGGAGACGGGCACGTTTCAAGGGGTCAACCTGAGAAGAAGCCAGCCGAAGGGCAAGGTCACGCTGCCCGTGACGTTTGGAGGAGAGTTGAACTACAGGAGGGAGAGGATTGTCTTTGATGTAGCCGAGATCCCCTTGCCTTACAACGGGATTCTCGGGCGCCCGGCGCTAGCCAAGTTCATGGCGGCATCACATTACGCCTACAACGCGCTGAAGATGCCTGGGCCAATGAACATCATCACCGTCCCCTCCGACAAGAAGGATGCGCTGATCTACTAATCAACTCTACCGGGAAGCAATTGCAGTGACTGCCACCAAGGCACTTGCTCCTGCCGCTAAAGCCCTGGGAGGGAAGAAGACGAGCGAGACCTCTCGCACCCACTCCGGAAAGCGCACCTCTTCGGAGTGTTGTGCCCCCATCGAGGACGTGCCAAAGAGCTCCACCGGCAAGAGCAAGAGATCCACAGCTGCACCACCAGAGACCAAGAAGGTGTCCGTCAAGGAGGATGGCACGGGAGGAGCTTTCACCATAAGCTCCACCCTCGATAGCAAATAGGAAGGCGAGCTCGTCACATTCCTGCGAGCGAATGTCGATGTGTTTGCATGGAAACCATCTGACATCCCCGACGTTCCCAGGGAAGTGATTGAGCACCATCTTGCTGTCTGTCCTCATGCGCGGCCCGTCAAACAGAAGGTCAGGAAGCAAGCTTTGGAAAGACAAGAGTTCATCACAGAAGAGATCAGAAAGCTAGAGGTGGCAGGCTTGGTGAGAGGAGTACTCCATCCAACGTGGTTGGCCAATCTGGTGGTGGTGCACAAGGCAAACCGGAAGTGGAGATTGTGTATTGATTACACAGATATCAATAAGGCCTGTCCAACAGACCCTTTCCTGTTGCCGCGTATTGACTAGATTGTTGACTCCACGGCCGGGTGTGACCTGCTATCATTCCTCGACGCCTACTCAGGATACCATCAGATTTTCATGACGAGAGAAGATGAAGAGAAGACAACAATCATCACCCCATGGGGTACGTATTGCTTTTTACGGATGCCTTTCGGGTTGAAGAGTGCTGGCTCGACCTTTGCAAGAGCAGCCCAAATTGGTTCTTAGCCCCAGCAACATAGAAATATGAAAGCTTATATGGATGACATAGTGGTCAAAACCAATGACAAGGCGACACTTGTGCAAGATTTGGAAGAGACGTTTGCAAATTTGCACAAGATCAACCTTAAGCTCAACCCTGAGAAGTGTGTCTTCAGCGTCCTGTCCGGCAAACTTTTTGGGTTCTTTGTGTCACAACGTGGGATCAAGGCGAACCCAGACAAGATCAAGGCCATTGAGCAGATTGAGGCACCTAGGTGGATTAAGGATGTGCGTCGGCTCACCGGCTGCATTACTGCCATGAGCAGATTCATCTCCAACTCTGCTAAGCGTGCCCTTCCCTTTTTCAGAATCTTGAAAAAGGTGGTCCCAATGGAGTGGACCCCAGAGGCCGAAGCAGCGCTACAAGACTTGAAGAAATACCTCTCCTCCATGGCGATACTGGTTCCGCCTAAACCACAAGAGCCGCTGCTACTGTATCTAGCGGCAACGAATCAAGTGGTCAGTACCGCACTAGTGGCACAGAGGGAGGTTGATGAAGGGGGCAGTGGCGACGGCAGTACTAGCGGATGGTGAATCAGGGCTCCCCCCGGCAAGGCCAAGTCCCAGCAAGGCAGAGCCCCCGACAGAGTCTGACGCCGGTGAGACAGGGCCTCCGCAACCAGGCAAAGTGGTGCAGAAGAAGAAGATGATGTAGCACCCGGTTTACTTTATCAGCTACCTCTTGCAGGGGGCTAGGTCAAGGTACTCCGGTGTGCAGAAATTGCTCTTCGGCCTCCTTACGGCCTCGAGGAAGCTGCGTCACTACTTCCAAGCACACTAGATCACCATCGTCACCCGCCTCCCGTTGCAGCGGATACTACATAACCCAGATGCAACGGGGAGGATTGTGGAATGGGCCTTGGAGCTGTCGAGCTTTGGTTTGAAGTTCGAAAGTACTTCAACGATCCAGAGCCGAGTCTTGGCGGAGTTCATTGCAGAATGGACCTCGACGCCCGACGAAGAGATCCAGGAGACCACTCTCCCCGGCAAGGAAACAAGTCACAATTGGGTTATGTACTTTGACGGGGCTTTTTCGCTACAAGGTGCCGGTGCTGGTGTGCTGCTCGTCGCACCCACCGGAGAGCCCCTCAAGTACGTGATCCAGATGCACTTTTCCAGGGAGATGTCGACGAACAACACTGCTGAATATGAGGGATTGCTTGCCGGTCTCAGAATCGCGACAGACCTCGGGGTTGTGGCACCCCGGCTCAGAGAAACCGGAACGCCCCGTATTCCAGCCCAGAGATCGAGGAGAAGTCACTGGAATACAGTACTGCTTGACATAGAACAATTCAGCTCTTATTACAATAATAATAATACAAGGGTCTGATGTTACAAAGAAGCACATCAGCACGGCGACACTATGCCTGCGATACTACACTTTCTCTATGCTAGCAGCAGAACAACTCGTAGCAGCGGAAATCTTCTAGCAGTGGAACAACGATGATGGTGGTGAACTCCACTCTGCAGGGACTCTAGCTGGGACACGATCTAGCTCGCACGAACGATAACCACGACAAGCAATCAAGCAATCACGACATCTCCTGCAATCTGGCATGACACGCCAGGTCAGTACATTGAATGTACTTGCAAGCTCACAACAACCAAAAACATCAAGGCAAGACAACAACATAGCATTAAGCAGGTTAATTAAATTAACAGCTACCATGATACAATAGCAACTACTAAGCATGATATGAAACTACTACTATATTGATAAATCACCATCTCAAATCTCCATTGCCATATCTCTCTTGGCTAACCGACCAAGCAATATACCATCTCGATCACCTCGTGATCAAAACCAAACGATGATCATTCCAGCGATCACTACCATGACCAACACTTGGTCTCAAACTGTGATCTTTCCGGTGATCACTACCACGACCAACACTTGGTCTCAAACTGTGATCTTTCCGGTGATCACTACCACGACCAACACTTGGTCTCAAACTGTGATCTTTCTGGCGATCACTACCACGACCAACACTTGGTCTCAAACTGTGACCTTTCCGGCGATCACTACCATGAACAACACTTGGTCTCAAACTGTGATCTTTCCGGCGATCACTACCACGACCAACACTTGGTCTCAAACTGTGATCTTTCCGGCGATCACTACCATGACCAACACTTGGTCCCCAACATCATCAATATCCTGCCAATCTGTACCGCTCAAGATATCCACATATAAATCACATATAAGTCATTCCATCATGTGAGTGTTGATCGAACGGTGTGACCTAGTATGAACCCATGCCCATGACCGAGGACGCGACTATCGATTGTTTAAACAAACACACTCTGCAGAGGTAGTGCACTGTACCCACACCACAGAACCCATGGCCTCGCACTCCCATTCGGGTGGACCAACGGCGTTCCGACAAAACCGATCTACTACCATGACACTCTCCCGGCCACGCTGACTCACTCCCCACTGGGCTAAGTCATGGGTGGCCCCGTGTCTACCAAAGACACAATGACCACCGTCGTAGCCAAAACAATAAACGGTCCCAAACGGGGACCCACCGGCCATAACAACTACGGGCACACAAGGTTATGTCTGCTTACCGGGACAGGGTACCGCACGCCCATAACCTTCCCTCGTTGGAGGCACCGGCGAGAAGCACGACAATAGACCGCATTAGGGACGTCCCATACCGACAAATGTGGTTGCACTAGAAAAGCCCAGTTCGGTGGCACCTGACTAACCTAATGACGGAATTTAACCCCAAAAATATAATTGTGCTAACTGATACTCCGACATGAACTATGAAACTATAATCCAAGTCATAGCAATATCCAACAAATAATCCAAGCATAATCATCATCTCAAAATACTCCAAGGGTAGCACAACACTACTATCATGATGAATCTGAGAACAGTAATACTACTACTTCAATAACAAGAATAAAGCTATTCCTTTGTTGTAGGGAAAAATAAGCTTTATGCAAACTAAACTTAGAGCCTCCACCAGCCAAATATGCATGTACTGATAGCTATTATTCATCATTATCCTATGGTGTGAATGAAGGAAATATGCCCTAGAGGCAACAATAAAGTTATTATTTATTTCCTTAATTCATGATAAATGTTTATTGTTCATGCTAGAATTGTATTAACCGGAAACTTAGTACATGTGTGAATACATAGACAAAACTTATAGTCCCTAGTATGCCTCTACCTGACTAGCTCGTTACTCAAAGATGGTTATATTTCCTAACCATAGACATGTGTTGTCATTTGATGAACGGGATCACATCATTAGGAGAATGATGTGATGGACATGACCCATCCCTTAGCTTAGCATTATGATCGTTACAGTTTCATTGCTACTGCTCTCTTCATGACTTATACATGTTCCTCAGACTATGAGATTATGCAACTCCCGAATACCGGAGGAACACTTTGTGTGCTACCAAATGTCACAACGTAAATGGGTGATTATAAAGGTTCTCTACAGGTGTCTCCAAAGGTTTTTGTTGGGTTGGCATAGATCAAGATTAGGATTTGTCACTCCGATTGTCGGAGAGGTATCTCTGGGCCATGTCGGTAGTGCACATCACTATAAGCCTTGCAAGCATTGTGACTAATGAGTTAGTTGCGGGATGAAGTATTACGGAACAAGTAAAGAGACTTGCCGGTAACGAGATTGAACTAGGTATTGAGATACCGACGATCGAATCTCGGGCAAGTAACATACCGATGACAAAGGGAACAACGTATGTTGTTATGTGGTTTGACCGATAAAGATCTTCGTAGAATATGTAGGAACCAATATGAGCATCCAGGTTCCGCTATTGGTTAAACTGGAGACGTGTCTCGGTCATGTCTACATAGTTCTCGAACCCGTAGGGTCCGCACGCTTAACGTTCGATGACGATTTGTATTCTGAGTTATGTGATTTGATGTATCGAAGGTAGTTCGAAGTCCTGGATGAGATCATGGACATGACGAGGAGTCTCGAAATGTTCGAGCTGTAAAGATCGATATATTGGAAGGCTATATGCGGACATCGGAAAGGTTTCGAGTGATTCGGGTATTTTTTGGAGTACCGGAGAGTTACGGGAATTCGTATTGGGCCTTAATGGGCCATACGAGAAAGGAGAGAAAGGCCTCAAGGGTGGCCGCAACCCTTCCCCATGGACTGGTCCGAAATGGACTAGGGAAGGGGGCCGGCCCCTTCCTTCCTTCTCCTTCTCCCTTCCCCTTTTCCTATTCCATGTGGGAGTTGGAATCCTACTAGGACTAGGGAGTCCTAGTAGGACTCCACACTTTGGGCGCGCCCTAAGAGCGCTGGCCTCCTCCTCCCTCCAAGCTTTATATACGTGGCCAGAGGGCATCCCATAGACACACAAGTTGATCAAGTTGATCTTTTAGTCATGTGTAGTGCCCCCCTCCATAGTTACACACCTCGATCATACCGTTACGGAGCTTAGGCGAAGCCCTGCGCCGGTAGCATCATCATCACCGTCACCACGCCATCATGCTGACGGAACTCACCCTCGGCCTCAACTAGATCAAGAGTACGAGGGACGTCATCGAGCTGAACGTGTGCTGAACGCGGAGGTGCCGTACGTTCGGTACTTGGATCGGCCGAATCGTGAAGATGTACGACTACATCAACCGTGTTGTCATAACGCTTCCGCTTTCGGTCTACGAGGGTACGTGGACACACTCTCCCGTCTCGTTGCTATATGTCAGGTCTATGCGTATATGTTATATGCACGAGTAGAACACAAAGAGTTGTGGGCAATAATAGTCATACTGCTTACCAGCATGTCATACTTTGATTCGGCGGTATTGTTGGATGAAGTGGCTCAGACCAACATTACGCGTATGCTTATGCGAGACTGGTTCTACCGACGTGATTTGCACATAGGTGGTTGGTGAGTGTCTGTTTCTCCAACTTTTGTTGAATCGAGTGTGGCTACGTCCGGTCCTTGTTGAAGGTTAAAACAACACACTTGACAAAAAATCGTTGTGGTTTTCATGCGTAGGTAAGGACGATTCTTGCTAGAAGCCCGTAGCAGCCACGTAAAACTTGCAACAAGAACGTAGAGGACATCTAACTTCTTTTTGCAGGGCTTGCTGTGATGTGATATGGTCAAGCATGATGTGATATAAATTGTTGTATGAGATGATCATGTTTTGTAACAAAGTTATCGGCAACTGGCAGGAGCCATATGGTTGTCGCTTTATTGTATGCAATGCAATCACCATGTAATTGTTTTACTTTATCACTAAGCGGTAGCGATAGTCGTAGTAACAATAGGTGGCGAGATGACAATGATGATACGATGGAGATCAAGGTGTCGCACCGGTGACGTTAGAGATCATAACAATGCTTCGGTGATGGAGATCATGAGCACAAGATGATGATGCCCATAGTATGTCACATATTTTGATTGCATGTGATGTTTATCCTTTATGCATCTTATTTTTCTTAGTACGACGGTAGCATTATAAGATGATCCCTTACTAAAAATTTCAAGGTATAAGTGTTCTCCCTGAGTATGCACCATTGCTACGGTTCTTCGTGCTGAGACACCACGTGATGATCGGGTGTGATAAGCTCTATGTTCACATACAACGGGTGCAAGCCAGTTTTGCAGACGCAGAATACTCAGGTTAAACTTGACGAGCCTAGCATATGCAGATATGGCCTCGAAACACTGAGACCGAAAGGTCAAACGTGAATCATATAGTAGATATGATCAACATAGTGATGTTCACCATTGAAAACTACTCCATCTCACATGATGATCGGACATGGTTTAGTTGATTTGGATCAGGTGATCACTTAGATGATTAGAGGGATGTCTATCTAAGTGGGGGTTATTAAGTAATATGAGTAACTGAACTTTAATTTATCATGAACTTAGTCCTAATAGTATTTTGCAAATTATGTTGTAGATCAATAGCTCTCGTTGTTGCTTCCCTATGTTATTATATGTGTCCCTAGAGAAAACTAAGTTGAAAGATGATAGTAGCAATGATGCGGACTAGGTCCGTGATCTGAGGTGTATCCTCAGTGCTCCACAGAAGAATTATGTCCTTGATGCACCTCTAGGTGACAGACCTATTGCAGGAGCAGATGCAGACGTTATGAACGTTTGGCTAAGCTCAATATGATGACTACTTGATGGCTTAGAATTGGGACTTCAAAGATGTTTTGAACTTCATGGACCATATGAGATGTTCCAGGAGTTGAAGTTAATATTTCAAGAAAATACCCGAGTTGAGAGATATGAAGTCTCCAACAAGTTCTATAGCTAAAAGATGGAGGAGAATAGCTCAAGCAGTGAGCATGTGCTTAGATTGTCTGGGTACTACAATCACTTGAATCACGTGGGAGTTAATCTTCCAGATAAGATAGTGATTGACTAAGTTCTCTAGTCACCATCACCAAGTTACTGGAACTTTGTGATGAACTATAGTATGCAAGGGATGACGAAAATGGTTCCCAAGCTCTTCGTGATGCTGAAATCGATGAAGGTAGAAATCAAGAAAGAGCATCAAGTGTTGATGATTGACAAGACCACTAGTTTAAAGAAAAGGGCAAAGGGAAATAAAGGGAACTTCAAGTAGAATGGCAAGCAAGTTGTCACTCCCGCGAAGAAGCCCAAAGCTGGACCAAAGCCTGAAACTGAGTGATTCTACTGCAAAGGAAATGGACACTAGAAGTGGAAATGCCCTGAATATTTGGTTGATAAGAAGGATGGAAAAAGTAAACAAGGGTATATTTGATATACAGATTTTTTATGTGTACATTACTAGTGTTTCTAGTAGCCCCTGGGTATTTGATATTTTTTCGGTTGCTAAGATTAGTAACTCGAAACAGGAGTTACAGAATAAACATAGACTAGTTGAGGGTGAAGTGACGATGTGTGTTGGAAGTGGTTCCAAGATTGATATGATCATCATCGCACACTCCCTATACTTTCGAGATTAGTGTTGAACCTAAATAAATATTATTTGATGTTTGCCTTGAGCACAAATATGATTAGATCATGTTTATTGCGATACGATTATTCATCTAAGACAGAGAATAAATTGTTATTCTGTTTACATGAATAAAACCTTCTATGGTCATACAACCAATGTTGATGGTTTATTGAATCTTGATCGTAGTGATACGCATATTCATAATATTGATGCCAAAAGATGCGAAGTTGATAATGACAGTGCAACATATTTGTGGCACTGTCATTTGGGTCATATCGATGTAAAGCGCATGAAGAAACTCCATAAAGATGGACTTTTGGAATCACTTGATTATGAATCATTTGATGCTTGCGAACCATGCCTTTTGGGTAAGATGACTAAAACTCCGTTCTCCGAAACAATGGAACGAGCTACTGACTTATTGGAAATAATACATATCGATGTATGGGGTCCAATAAGTGTTGATGCTCATGGCGGGTATCGTTATTTTCTAACCTTCATGGATAATTTGAGGAGATATGAGTATATCTACTTAATGAAACACAAGTCTAAAACATTTGAAAAGTCCAAAGAATTTCAGAGTGAAGTGGAGAATCATCATAACAAGAAAATATAATTTCTACAATCTGATCGTGGAGGGGAATATTTAAGTTACGAGTTTGGCCTTCATTTAAAACAATGTGGAATAGTTTCACAACTCACGCCACCTGGAACACCACAGCCTAATGGTGTGTCCGAACGTCGTAACCGCACTTTATTGGATATAGTGCGACCTATGATGTCTCTTACTGATTTACCACTATCATTTTGGGTTATGCATTAGAGACAGCTGCATTCACGTTAAACAGGGCACCATCAAAATCCGTTGAGACGACGGCTTATGAACTATGGTTTGGCAAGAAACCAAAGTTTTCATTTCTTAAAATTTGGGGTTGCGATGCTTATGTGAAAAAGCTTCAACCTGATAAGCTTGAACCCAAATCGGAGAAGTGCGTCTTCATAGGATACCCAAAGGAAACTCTTGGGTACACCTTCTAGCACAGATCCGAAGGCAAAATCTTTGTTGCTAAAAATGGATCCTTTCTAGAGAAGGAGTTTCTCTCAAAAGAAGTGAGTGGGAGGAAAGTAGAGCTTGATGAGGTAATTGTACCTTCTCCTGAATTGGAAAGTAATTTACCAAAAAATCAGTTCTAGTGATTTCTACACCAATTAGTGAAGAAGCTAATGATGATGATCATGAAACTTCAGATCAAGTTACTACAGAACCTCGTAGGTCTTCCAAAGTACGATCCGCACCAAAGTGGTACAGTAATCCTATTCTGGAAGTCATGTTACTAGACCATGATGAACCTACGAACTATGAGGAAGCGATGATGAGCCCAGATTCCACGAAATGGCTTGAGGCCATGAAATCTGAGATGGGATCCATGTATGAGAACAAAGTGTGGACTTTGGTGGAGTTGCCCGATGATCGGCAAGCCATATTATATAAATGGATCTTCCAAAGGAAGACGGACGTTGATAGTAGTGTTACTATCTACAAAGCTCGACTTGTCGAAAAAAGTTTTTTGACAAAGTTCAAGGAGTTGACTACGATGAGATTTTCCAACCCGTAGCGATGCTTAAGTCTGTCCGAATCATGTTAGCAGTTGCCATATTTTATGAAATCTGGCAAATGGATGTCAAAACTACATTCCTTAAATGGATATTTCTTAAAGAAGAGTTGTATATGATACAACTAGAAGGTTTTGTCAATCCTAAAGGTACTGACAAGGTGTGCAAGCTCCAGCGATCCATCTATGGACTAGTGCAAGCATCTCGGAGTTGGAATATACGCCTTTATGAGTTGATCAAAGCATATAGTTTTATACTGACTTGCAGTGAAGCCTGTATTTACAAGAAAGTGAGTGGGAGCTCTGTAGCATTTCTAATATTATATGTGGATGACATATTGTTGATTGGAAATAATATAGAATTTTTGGATAGCATAAAGGGATACTTGAATAAGAGTTTTTCAATGAAATACCTCGGTGAAGCTGCTTACATATTGGTTCTATAGAGATAGATCAAGACGCTTAATTGGACTTTCAGAAAGCACATACCTTGGTAAAGTTTTGAAGAAGTTCAAAATGGATCTGTCATAGAAAGGGTTCTTGCCTGTATTACAAGGTGTAAAGTTCAGTAAGACTCAAAGCCCGACCACGGCAGAAAATGAAAGAGAATGAAAGTCATTCCCTATGCCATAGTCATAGGTTCTATAAAGTATGCTATGTTGTCTACCAAACTTATTGTGTGCCCTGCCCTGAGTTTGACAAGGGAGTACAATTTTGATCTAGGAGTAGATCACTGGACAGCGGTCAAGATTATCCTTAGCGAGGACAAAGGAAATATTTCTCGGTTATGGAGGTGATAAAAGAGCTCGTCATAAAGAGTTATATTGATGCAAGCTTTTACACCGATCCAGATGACTCTAAGTCTCAATCTGGATACATATTGAAAGTGGGAGCAATTAGCTAGAGTAGCTCCATGAAGAGCATTGTAGACATAGAATATTTGCAAAATACATACGGCTCTAAATGTGACAGACCTGTTGACTAAACTTCTCTCATGAGCAAAACATGATCACACCTTAGTAGCCTTTGGGTGTTGGTCACATGACGATGTGAACTATGGGTATTAATCACATACAGATGTGAATATTGGTGTTAAATCACATGGTGATGTGAACTAGATTATTAACTCTAGTGGAAGTGGGAGACTGAAGGAAATATGCCCTAGAGGAAATAATAATATTATTATTTATTTCCTTAATTCATGATAAATGTTTATTATTCATGCTAGAATTGTATTAATCGGAAACTTAGTACATGTGTGAATACATAGACAAAACTTATAGTCCCTAGTATGCCTCCACCTGACTAGCTCGTTACTCAAAGATGGTTAATGTTTCCTAACCATAGACATGTGTTGTCATTTGATGAACGGGATCACATCATTAGGAGAATGATGTGATGGACATGACCCATCCGTTAGCTTAGCATTATGATTGTAACAGTTTCATTGCTACTGCTCTCTTCATGACTTATACATGTTCCTCGGACTATGAGATTATGCAACTCCCGAATACCGGAGGAACACTTTGTGTGCTACCAAATGTCACAACGTAAATGGGTGATTATAAAGGTGCTCTACAGGTGTCTCCAAAGGTGTTTGTTGGGTTGGCATAGATCGAGATTAGGATTTGTCAGTCCGATTGTCGGAGAGGTATCTCTGGGCCCTCTCGGTAATGCACATCACTATAAGTCTTGCAAGCATTGTGACTAATGAGTTAGTTGCGGGATGAAGTATTACGGAACGAGTAAAGAGACTTGCCGGTAACGAGATTGAACTAGGTATTGAGATATCGACGATCGAATCTCGGGCAAGTAACATACCGATGACAAAGGGAACAATGTATGTTGTTATGCGGTTTGACTGATAAAGATCTTCATAGAATATGTAGGAACCAATATGAGCATCCAGGTTCCGCTATTGGTTATTGACCGGAGACATGTCTCGGTCATGTCTACATAGTTCTCGAACCCATAGGATCCGCACGCTTAACGTTTGATGACGATTTGTATTATGAGTTATGTGATTTGATGTACCGAAGGTAGTTCGGAGTCCCGGATGAGATCATGGACATGACGAGGAGTCTCGAAATGGTCGAGATGTAAAGATCAATATATTGGAAAGCTATATTCAGACATCGGAAAGGTTCTGAGTGATTCGGGTATTTTTCGGAGTACCGAAGAGTTACGAGAATTCATATTGGGCCTTAATGGGCCATACGGGAAAGGAGAGAAACGCCTCAAGGGTGGCCGTGCCCCTTCCCCATGGACTGGTCCGAATTGGACTAGGGAAGGGGGTCTGCTCCTTCCTTCCTTCTCCTTCTCCCTTCCCCTTTTCCTATTCCATGTGGGAGGTGGAATCGTACTAGGAATAGGGAGTCCTAGTAGGACTCCACACTTTGGGCGCCCTATGAGGGCCGGCCTCCTCCTCCCTCCATCCTTTATATACGTGGCCAGGGGGCACCCCATAGACATACAAGTTGATCAATTTTATCTTTTAGCCGTGTGTGGTGCCCCCTCCATAGTTACACACCTCGATCATACCGTTGTGGAGCTTAGACAAAGCCCTGCGCCGGTAGCATCATCATCGCCGTCACCACGCCGTAGTGCTGACGGAACTCACCCTCGGCCTCAACTGGATCAAGAGTACAAGGGATGTCATCGAGCAGAACGTGTGCTGAATGCGGAGGTGCCGTACGTTTGGTACTTGGATCGGTCGGATCGTGAAGACGTAGGACTACATCAACCGTGTTGTCATAACGCTTCCGCTTTCGGTCTATGAGGGTACGTGGACACACTCTCCCCTCTCGTTGCTATGCATCACATAGATAGATCTTGCGTGATCATGGGAATTTTTTTGAAATTACCCCATTCCCCAACAGTGAATTTGCGAGTACATTCAATGTACTGACCTACATGGCTGCAACGTCTCATGTTGCAGGAATCTTATGAAGAGTATGTGATATGTTAGGGTTACTATGTCTACACTCAACTTTGCCGTTGGTGTTGTTGGGACTCCACAACCTTGTTGTTACTTCCACTATATGGATTGAGGTAATAGTATTTATGTTACTTTATACATGTGATTTACCTCTGTTATAAATCCTCGAGTACTGTGTGTGTCAGCATACCGATCCAGGGATGACACTTAAGCACAGAGACTTGACCCATTCGGGTCGGGTCGCTACAAGATGGTATCAGAGCACATGTGGACTCTAGGACGTGCCCCTAGAAACTGGCAAGCCCATAGGAAAGATTTTTCTCTAAAACTTCAATTTTTCAAAAGGATCTTTTACCTCTCTTCTTTTCTGAGCTTTATCAAATATTCCCTTTTAGTTAGACTATACCCCTTCTCCTTTTGACCACACGAAGATTCGACTGATGAGACCACTCCAAGAAGTACAAGATATCGGACAACTAAGACCACTTCGGAATGAAGAGGATTTTACCGTGCATTATAACAATGGAAACTACAAGGGTTGCAGACTTCGAAGACTAGGAGAATTTGAAGACTCTGAAGAATTTTCTAGATTGGTATGACCTAGGAAGTTTACCCTTATTGAACTTGTCAAGACTATTGAAGATGTCAATACCTGACATCAAGGTGTGTCGCATAGGAAGACCGGAACATGGAGAATCAAAACTCACATTTTGGTCGTCAAAGAAAACCCCAAGGCAGGATGAGATCAACTATGGAATGATAGCTCATGGCAGAGACATGGGCATAAACACGGCTATCCATGATGTTATCGCGTGCTTGTGCTATCGTCACCAAGCTGAGTTAAGGATGCATTTCTTCGGAAGGATTGGATGACAAAAGGGCTAATGGAGCACCTATCACCAAAAGATGAAGTTTTAACCTTGGCTAGTGTATCACCAGGATCTGGAGTATTACCTCAAGAATTTTAAGATGGACCTTCAGGAAGCCGTATTTGACAAGGAAGCATTTCCTAAAGAACTCAGGACCCAAAAGCTGAAAGTAGCCAAGCTGGAGGAGCAAAGCCTCGAGATACCGGAGGTTCGTCAGAAACTTAATGATAGTAGGACCATGGTTCATGCCAAGGATGTTGAAACCCAGAAGTTTGGAACACAACTCCAGAAATATTAGAGGACACCACGAGAGACTTTGCATCAACAGAGATGATCTGGCAGAAGAACTTGAGAAGGACAAGCACTATCGGAAGAAGCCATCGAAGACATGAACAAGACTTGAAGAGTTTGATGACTTTGAAGATTTATTGACCTTTAGAAAACTAAACCCATATTACATACTTACGTTAGATGCGACTATTTTGAGCTGTCTTTTGCTTGATGTTTTTCCGACAGCCACAAAAAAATTTGTCTCTTCAAAACTATTGTTTGTATTGTGTGTATCCCTCTCCATCTCTCTTATCTCACCCCAAAACCCTTGGAACCAATAGAGGATGAATGGAGATGAACCCATATTTTCTGGACCGATGACACAATTGGACACGGACCAATGGATTTCGAACATGGAGGATCACATGAAGAATAACACTATAGCCGGAAAGGATATGGCCCAGCATGCTCTTCAGTGCTTTGAAAGAGGTGCTACTACTTGGTGGAGGATGTACCAAACCATAAATGGATGGAAAAGAGTGACCACTTGGGAAGAATTTAAGTTGACTCTGCTAAAGTCTCGGCTTGTGTCCCAGAAGATGAAGCCTTATGGAAATGATATGAAGAAACCTTGTGCATGCAATCTTTGTGGAGAAATAGGACACAACCATAAAGAACACAAGGATGAATGCCCTCACTGTGAAGAAAGTCACCCAGCTGAAGAATGCCCAACTAGGCAGATTACTTGTTTCTTGTGTGAAGGGACTACCCACTACCCTGCTTAGTGTCACTTTTACCCCATGGTACAAAGAACCATCCAGCAGAAGAAGGAAGCAATGAAAGGAACCCTCATGGAAATTTTAGAAGAACCCGTGATGAAGGAAGAGGTGGAGGACACCCCCGAAGAAGACCCAATTAAACCCTGCAGCAAGTATTACTATTCATGTGGAGAAGAAGGACACATCTCCCAGAATTGTCTGAAGGGGGGATCAGTAGCATTTCCAACAGTGGAAGTAGAGTATGACCCACAGGAAATAGAAGCCCTGATTGGCCCAGAAAAGTCCAGAAAGAGAAATAGCTTGGATTCCAGGAACAACCCAATTTCTACAAAGAAGGACCCGAGTCATATCACATGTTTCAGGTGCAAAAATTCAGGACACTACTTCAACGATTGCCCAAAAAGGAAGCCGAGGACCCAAGGAGGCTATGTAATCACAAGGAAACCATGAGGCTTGTCTGAAGTAGTATGTTTCTGCTGTAATGAAGCAGGGCACCTTGCCAGATATTGTCCCAAAGAGAAGGAGGCTTGTGTTAAATAGTGAGTCTGTGAGGAATATAGTAGTAGTAGTGGGAACAACTCTTTTATATTGAGGTGTTGAGTTGAGTCATGTAATGGAAATGCAAAAGATTGCAATAAATTCATGAAATCAATAAAGTTCATGTGTCATGATTTCATACGAGGAATTTTGCGAGTTGTTACTCTAGGAAGAAAGATTTTTGACCATTTTCGAGGATATGAGAAATATGGTCTATGGATGAGTTTGTGCATTTCAAGGGTGGTAGTACCCCTGGAAAAGATAATGATATTCCATGAAGTGGACTACAGACAAAATAAGTACGAGTTTTATCTCGATATGTGGGATATCCCAAGAGTATGAAGGGATGAAGTACTATTGGATATAAAGGAGGTACAATGTTGGTAATATGGAGCAATTGTAACTCCATGATGAGTCTGAGTAATCACGTCTTAGTTTGGTACCAACAGAAGGAAGGGAGACAGTTGAATCAGATGGATTTAAGAATGCTAGGAAGCTGGATGTTGGAATAATGATCAGTTGCCCCGATGATGAGTTCAAGGTTTACAAGTTATGAGATGGGCCATAACCCACAGGCTCTAGGACCTGCCAAGAAGCAAGCACGCTCTTGCTGAAGGAAAACCACTGGAAGAAGTTACGACTTTATCAATGATTTTATAGGATTATGCAAAACCTAAGAGTTGTGAAGAAATGATAGGTGTTTGTTTGGCTTGCAGAATCAATGGATTATCCGAACTTGGTTCATCGACAAGAGAAATTCTGCAATGCTTGTGAGGAAGACCGAGTGTTAGAATGCGAGATTCGCTAAACCATATACAAGGTAATGATTTGGGTGCAGGATGGATTGATCACCATGCCGAATTACTGTTATTATTCGCCTCTGTTATATGGGATGGTAAATCTGAGTGACTTGCCCATAGTAGAGCGATGACGATCAAAACCTTGTTTGAACCTTAGAATGGTAAGACAATTTTCCCCCCTGTACAAGGCAGCTGTTGCCAAACATAGGTCATACAGTGAGAATGAAGCCCAGACCCATCTCCTGCAGGAGAAACCATAAATTGTTGACCGCCATGAGATATTGATAGTTGTTTAGTATTAGCGCCAGACCTGTCAGCAAAGAAGATCCAATCTCAGAAGAACCTTACCAAGATAAAAGGACAGAAGAATTGAGGAAAAAGGTTATGCCACTATCGGAAGAGCCCAAAGGAGGAATTATCCCGAAGATCTGAGAAGATCGACACTATCAAGAATAAGCATGGAGTATATGAGTTTTGATGGAACCGTAACCATGTTTTTAAGGGTGGTAGCACCCAAGACCCCTGTGACGATCAGTGGATTTTGAGAAGACCCCCGAACCTAACCTATTTCTTTCTAGCCTCTCCGAATCTTGAGGACGAGCATTATTTTAAGGGTGGTAGGTTTGTAACATCCCGAAATTCTAAATTTTGGAATGTTATATTAAATAGATAGTTTTGATTTTTTGTTTGATTGTGGTGTGGTTTCTTGTGTGAATTTGAGTGAAATTTGAAACTTTTTGAAAGTTAAATGAGAGGTTAAAATGACTTTCCCAAAACTTTCATTTTTCTTTCGGATCTCCATGAATTCAATTCATTTCATCATAAGACCCTAGGGTGAAGATAATATGACTTCTTCCATTTAAATTAAATAAAAAGGGTTTTGAAAAGATTTGAATTTCATTTGGAAATATTTTCAATTCAGAAACTTTAAGCAACTCAATGATTTGCATGAGAAGATAAAATGACTTCTTCAAAACATATGAAATATGAGTTGGAAGTTTAAAAGAAAGAAAATTTAAAGTCCCTTTGAAATTATTTTCAATTTGGAGTTATTTGGGTTCTATTCAAATTATTTTTCTCCAAAAATAAAATGTATGGAAACTAAGGTAAAATGATTCCCTACAGTAGAAAAATGGAGAGAAATAAATTTGAAATTATTTTGGTATTTTAAAACAATTTTATTGGGTTTTAAATAAATCAGTAGCACTCTTTGCTTTATTTAAATTTTTGTGGATTTTATTCGACGTTAGCAAAACGTTCATGTTGTAGAAAATATTTTTCTTAAAATTTTGATATATTATTTGCCTATAGCATATTTTTATTTTATTTGGTTTATATTATTTTTCTTGTATGTAAAAAAAACAATTGTTTAAAAAAACTTTACGACCGACCGGACTAGGCCACGGCCCAGCCCAGCCGGCCTTTCCCCGAGCACCGTCGACCTCCGCTCGGGAGTCCGGCCATGGCACGGCTGCCACCGCCGCCGTGGCCGACTCGGCCTCCCCCCCGCCTTGCCTCCTCCGCAAAGGCAGACCCCCCTCCTCCTATATAAACCGCCGCCCTGCCGCCTCTTTCCTCCACGCATCACGCCGCCGCCGCCCCCGCTGCACGCCTCGTCGCCGCAGCCGTATGCCGCCGCCACCGTGCAGCTAGTAGCCACCGCCCACGCCGCGCCTTGCTCCACCCGCTGCCGCGCCGCACTCGCCGCCCGATCCGCCGCCCTCCGCCGCCTCGCCCCGCCTCGCCGGAGAACTGCCGCCGTTGCCGGTAGAACCCTAGTCCGATCCCAACCGTCGGATCTCGATCCGACGGCGGTTTATCCGTTCGTTGTTTTTGCCAATCTAGCGAACGGTTCGTTTGTTAGCGTTCGGTAGTGAACGTTCGTAAATAGCTTTTTCGTTTTATTTTATTTCTGCCAGGGACCCATTTGTGAGTAGTTTTTTTATAGTTTAGTCCCTGATTTTCAATCGATTACAACTTTTTGCCCGTTTATCCAAATCTAACGAAACCAATGCCCACTTATTTGTTATGATCCCCTTTAACCAGTAAAACAACTTAAACATATTTTTGAAAGTTTGAAATTTGGTTTCAGACAGATTTGAGTTCAAACTTGTTTTGTTCATAACTCGAGTTTTATAACTCCGATTTAGTTGATTCTTTCTGCAAATCGAAGCTCTTGACCTAAACTTTCTGATAAGGCCAAATTCACTCAGTTTTGGTACTGTTAGAAATTGTTTTCTATTGCAAGAGTTAATTGCTTGTTTTCGAAGTTTTCTGAGATTATTTCCTCAATTCTTTTGCATGATTGCTTATGTGTGGTCACTATTGATTGCTTACGATAGATTGAATGGAGTGTGACGAGTAGAAATATCAGGAGTTATGAGTGCGTAGGATCTTTATCAACAGTACAGGCAAGTTCACACTTTGATCATATTTTTCATACCCAGTTTTTATGCATTAGTTTCAACCCTCAAACATTGCATGAGTAGTTTGATAACATGTGGGTACTGGGAAGTAGTTGATGAGGTAGGAACCTATTGTCTTATATTCAAACCCTTGGGTGTTACTACGTTATGATTACACTACTATGCTATGCTCGTAGACGTGGTTTGGTTTGAGAGAATTCACGAAAGATGTGAGAGATATTGTTAATGAAGGGTTTAACTTAAGGTGGCTACATTAATGCACATCTGGGTGGATTTGTTGGGGCACCCTGGAGCACCCAGTGATTTGCTCGGGCACCTGGAGAACCCAGTGCTTGCCCAAGGGGATCCCGGAGTACCCGTGTGATCACCCTATGGAATGCCACCCAGGCTCAAAGGGATCATAAGATTATTCATGCTAGAAACTTCCGTGTGCAGCCACAAGCCATTATGGGCTCTGGCATAGTTGAGTAAGTTGTGTGAGCTCTTGAAGAGGTGGACTAGAAGATGTAGGGGGATTGTAGGTGTACCGGTCCGCCCGGAGTAGAGAGTAAATGCTTCTAAAAGACTGTGTCTCGGTCATCCCGTTCTCAAATGCCAGGCAGTGCGAGGACTTCAAGGGAGGCGATTGAGTCTTGTGGGGAAAAGTGTGCAACCTCTTTAGAGTGTACAAACTAATCATGATTAGCCGTGTCCCCGGTTATGGACATCTTGAGTATCTGGTACTTGAATTATTGATTTGACCTCATCACTCTATTTAATGAAATTGTTGTGTTATAATTATTACTTGGGATTGAGTTGGAGGAACCTTCTCATTTAATGTCATACACTTGGTAGTTAAATAAAATTTATTCCTTTGTTGTAGGGAAAAATTAGCTTTATGCAAACTAAACTTAGAGCCTCCACTATCCAAATATGCATGTAGCGATAGCTATTATTCATCATTATCCTATGATGTGAATTTGCCAGTACATTCAATGTACTAACCTACATGGCTGCAACGTCTCATGTTGCAGGAATCTTACGACGAGTAAGTGATACGTTAGGGTTACAATGTCTACACTCAACTTTGCCGTTGGTGTTGTTGGGACTCCACAACCTTGTTGTTACTTCTGTTATATGGATTGAAGTAATAGTATTTACCTTACTTTATATATGTGATTTACCTCTGTTATAAATCCTTGAGTACTGTGTGTGTCAGCATACCGATCTAGGGATGACACTTAAGCATAGAGACTTGAACCATTCGGGTCGGGTCGCTACATAATATTGCTTCCATATAAAACTACCTTCTAGTAACAAATATTTTGTGTCGGAGACGTGGTTCCGTTGACTGAAGAATTTATCCAACCAAACAGTGATTTGCTTCCATCAAATAGGAAAAATATATTTATACTTGTTTCAATAGTATCAATCTCTTGCGTCCATCAACTATTAAATTGCTTCAAACCAAAGCAGTAACAAATTGCAAACGAAATGATCTTTTTCATATAAAGAAAATTTTGCTTCACAAAGTAATCACGCGGAAATAGGACATGTATGATGACACATTGAAACAGACTACTATGATGTGAACACAATTTTACGCCATTTTTACAACAAAAGTAAAAGAACATTACAACACTATTTTCATTTCATCGTAATCGACATGGCGGCGGGCGACAATCTGATCATGACAAGGTCCACACGTGCCATTGGCTCTACGTCGCTCGTCGTAGAACCGACAACTCACAACCAGGTTAGTATAGAACTCAGCACATTACATCATCATTGAGAATCTGTATAATTGAAGCATTCAGTGGGAAGGAAGCACACAATCTAGTGGCTGATACAAAAATCCAGTAAGAAAGCAAAATGATTGTATAATAATATTCATGAGAAAAAGCAACACTAGCAATGGTTGAAGCACACACTAGTAGTGGTTGAAGCATACACTAGTACCTGATAATGGTAGAAGCAAAAAAAATTGTACAATAAAAGAACCACACACTTACAATGGTGGATGCAAAAATTCATCACCATGGAATCATATGCAAGGAAGATGAAGCATGGTTGATAGGAAGCAAGTTGCAGCCATCAGGGAGGCATATTTGAGAGATGTAAATATTCACAGAGATTGGATTATTGATTTAGTGATCCAACAGAGAATGTACGACACAAAATTACACCAATCAAACAGGAAATAAACACAAATATTGATATAGAGGAGATATAAAACAAATCTCCGAACAAAATTATGTTAGGAATCAACTAGCAATGTACTCCTAGATGATGAAAACTTGGAGATCCTGAAATGATTCCTAGCATATTAGTAAGATTACGAATCAACTACTATGAGTACATGGCGTTATTTTATCCTGAATCCCTTACTCCTAGCCGCTACCTGTGGCACTCCACACATGCTGGCTTCGTTCTCAAACAGTGAAACAGAGACGGTGCTCCAACTAGGTGGATTAGAGGCCAGATCTGCAGGTGGAGCAGGGGCCGATCTCGATGAAGTAATGCACGACCGTGAGGGAGTTCATGAGCTCTCCGTCAGTAGGTTGTGGAACAGCTTGCATGTGGCCGCCGAACGGGATGGCGCATGGCAGCACTGGCGAGGTGCAGCGGAGGTCGCTAGAGGAGAGAGCAGGGGTCACCGGGGTGAGAGGCGTCGAGCTGGATGTAGAGCACGGATGGGCAGGACTGCAGGAGAGATAAAGAGAGTTTGTTCCGGGCGATTAATTAGGGAGATATTACGGGTGAATCAAAGTACAAATCGATGATTTACGACTGGTCTGGTGAATGCATCCCATCAAACGTCTGTAGTTAAGTGTTTCCCTAATAACAATCTATCAAAACAGGACAATTTGTAAAGAACGCAAGAAGATTCATACTTCCCTAACTTTAATTTTTTTTAAAATACCAAATTGTAGAAAATTTATCATAGCTTATTGCGCAAAAAGTTTCAACATTTTATCACATTCTGACTTTTCTCAAGAATTCACGCACTAGCATGCAACTTTCTGTTTTCAAAATAAGCATGGTAAAGGCTATACGTGACATTTTTATTGAAATAAAAGATGCAAAACATTATTCTAAATAACAGCAAGAAAATTCTAACAAAATAAAATGACGCTGCAAGCAAAACACATATCATGTGACAAATGAAAATATGGCTCCAAGTGAGGTTACCGATAATGCTGGAGACGAAAGAGGGGATGACTTCCGGGGCATCCCCAAGCTTAGTTGTTTGGATCTTCCTTGAATATTACCTTTGGGGTGCCTAGAGTATCAGAGTCTTGTCACTCCTTATTTTCGTCATATTGATATCTAACCCAAAACTTGAAAACGTCAATCACACAAAACTTAACGAAACTTCGTGAGATAGGTTAGTATGATAAAGACAAGTCATCCACTTTGGTACTGTCAAAGACAAGATTCATAATTGTTTCAAAACAATTTCTACTGTATCATATCATTTCTACAATTTATATTGAGCAATATAAGCCATAGAAACTAGGAAACAAGCAAACTATGCATTGAAAAAAGAATCTGTCAAAAACAAAACAGTCTTGAGTAATTTGAACTAGGATCATACTTCTGCTACTCCAAAAATTCTGAAAAATCAGGACAACATAGGAAATTTGTATATCTATCACATGTAAAAATTTCAGATAAAAGGAACATTCGAGTAAATTTTTAAAATACCTGGACTGGGTGCAAAAGTTTCTGTTTTTGCACAGAATCAAGTTAACTATCATACACACTATCCTAAAGGCTTTACTTGGCACATTAGTGAAACAAAAGCAATAGAACATGATTAATACATTAGCTTAATCATGTGAACACACAAAAACAGTAGGTAAATGTGTTGGATTGTCTCCCAACAAGCGCTTTTCTTTAATGCCTTTTTTGCTAGGCATGATGATTTCAATGATGCTCGCATAGAAGTAAAGAATTGAAACATAACGGGAGCATCATGAAGCATATGACTAGCACATTTAAGTATAACCCACTTCATATGCATAGGGATTTTGTGACAAACAAATTATGGGAGCAATAATCAACTAGCATAGGACGGCAAAACAATCATGACTTCAAGATTTTGAACACATAGAGAGGAAACTTAATATCTTTGCAATTCCTACAAACATATGCTCCTCACTCAAAGTAATTTTCAGTGGCATCATGAATGAATTCAACAATATAGCTATCACATAAAACATTCTTTTCATGATCCAAAAGCATAGAAAATTTATTACTCTCCACATAAGCAAATTTATTCTCATTCATAATAGTAGTGGGAACAAACTCAACAAATTAACCATCATGTGATAATTGATTGAAATAATCATATTGAGCATGACAAGTTTCATGGATATCATTACTCTTTATAGCATACATGTCATCACCATAATCATCATAGATAGCAACTTCGTTGTCATAATCAATTGAAACCTCTTCCAAAATAGTGGACTCATCACTAAATAAAGTCATGATCTCTCCAAATCCACTTTTATAATTATTACAATAAGATTCAACACCCTCCAAAATAGTGGGATCATCATTACATAAAGTTGACACTCTTCCAAACCCACTTTCATCAATATAATCATCATAAATAGGAGGCATGCTTTCATCATAACAAATTTTCTCATCAAAACTTGGGGGACTAAAAATATCATCTTAATCAAACATAGCATCTCCAAGCTTATGGATTTGCATATCATTGGCATCATGGATATTCAAAGAATTCATACTAACAACATTGCAATCATGCTCATCATTCAAATATTATGTGCCAAACATTTTATTGAATTCTTCTTCTAACAATTGAGCACAATTTTCTGATCCATCATTTCCACGAAAGACATTATAAAGATGAATAATATGAGACCACCTCAATTCCATTTTTTGTAGTTTTCTTTTTATAAACCAAACTAGTGATAAAACAAGAAACTAAAAGATTCAATTGCAAGATCTAAAGATATACCTTCATGCATTCACCTCCCAGACAACGGCGCCAGAAAAGAGCTTGATGTCTACTAACTTGTTCTTGTAGACTCGTGTTGGGCCTCCAACCGCAGAGTTTTGTAGGATAGTAGCAAATTTCCCACAGTGGTAGGCATAGGATGAAGATGATCTCTCTCAAACAACCCTAAACCAAATAACAAAGAGTCTCTTGTGTCCCCAACACACCCAATACAATGGAAAATTGTATAGGTGCACTAGTTTGGTGAAGAGATTGTGATAGAAGTGTAATATGGTTGGTAGAAATATATTTTATAATCTGAAGAAATGAAAACAGCAAGGTAGCAATCGATAAAACTGAGCACAAATGGTATTGCAATGCTTGAAAACAAGGCCTAGGGTCCGTACATTCGCTAGTGCAATCTCTCAACAATGTTAATCTAATTGGATCATATAATCATCCCTCAACGTGCGATGTAGAATCACTCCAAAGTTCTTATCTAGTGGAGAACATAAGAAGAAATTGTTTGTAGGGTATGAAACCACCTTAAAGTTATTCTTTCCATTCGATCTATTCAAGAGTTTGTACTAAAATAACTCAAAGTTATTTTTTCCGTTCGATCTATCCAAGAGTTCGTACTCAAAAAACACCATATGATACGCATCAACCAACTCTAATGTCACCTAGATACTCCAATGTACCACAAGTATCCATGAGTTAATACGATACACATCAAATAATTTTAGATTCATAATATTCAACCCAACACAAAGAACCTCAGAGAGTGTCCCAAGATTTCCACCAGAGAAACAAGGACGAAAACGTGCATCAACCCTGATAACCCACAAGTATAGGGGATCGCAACAGTTTTTGAGGGTAGAGTATTCAACCCAAATTTATTGATTCGACACAAGGGGAGCCAAAGAATATTCTCAAGTATTAGCAGTTGAGTTGTCAATTCAACCACACCTGGAAGTATCTGCAGCAAAGTATTTAGTAGCAAGTAGTATGGAAGTAACGGTAACAGTGGCAAAAGTAACAGTAGCAGTTTTGTAGTAATTGAACAGCAGCAATGGTAAAGTAAATAAGAAAAGCACAATATGTGAAAAGCTCGTAGGCATTGGATTAGTGATGGATAATTATGTCGGATGCGATTCCTCATGTAATAGTTATAGCATAGGGTGATACAGAACTAGCTCCAGTTCATCAATGTAATGTAGGCATGTATTCCAAATATAGTCATACGTGCTTATGGAAAAGAACTTGCATGACATCTTTTGTCCTACCCTCCTGTGGCAGCGGGGTCCTAATGGAAACTAAGGGATATTAAGGCCTCCTTTTAATAGAGTACCAGACCAAAGCATTAACACATAGTGAATACATGAACTCCTCAAACTATGGTCATCATCGAGAAGTATCTCGATTATTGTCACTTCGGGGTTGTCGGATCATAACACATAATAGGTGACTATAGACTTGCAAGATAGGATCAAGACCTCACATATATTCATGAAAACATAATAGGTTCAGAAAATCATGGCACTCGGGCCCTAGTGACAAGCATTAAGCATAGCAAAGTCATAGCAACATCAATCTCAGAACATAGTGGATACTAGGGATCAAACCCTAACAAAACTAACTTGATTACATGGTAAATCTCATCCAACCCATCACCGTCCAGCAAGCCTACAATGGAATTACTCATGCACGGCGGTGAGCATCATGAAATTGGTGATGGAGAATGGTTGATGATGACGACGACGACGAAGCCCCCTTCTCCGGAGCCCCGAACGGACTCCAGATCAACCCTCCCGAGAGAGATTAGGGCTTGGCGGCGGCTCCATATTGTAAAACATGATGAAACTTTCTCTCTGATTTTTTTCTCCACGAAAGCAAATATATGGAGTTGGAGTTGAGGTCGGTGGATGTCCAGGGGGCCCACAAGGCAGGGGGTGCGCCCTAGGGGGGCGCCCCCACCCTCGTGGACAGGGTGTGGGCCCCCTGACGTTGATTCTTTCGCCAGTATTTTTATTAATTCCAAAAAGTTGCTTCGTGGATTTTTAGGTCATTCCGAGAACTTTCATTTCTGCACAATAATGACACCATGGCAGTTCTGCTGAAAACAACGTCAGTCCGGGTTAGTTCCACCCAAATCATGCAAGTTAGAGTACAAAACAAGGGCAAAAGTGTTTGGAAAAGTAGATACGACGGAGACATATCAACTCCCCCAAGCTTAAACCTTTGCTTGTCCTCAAGCAATTCAGTTGACAAGCTGAAAGTGATAATGAAAAACTTTTACAAACTCTGTTTGCTCTTGTTGTTGCAAATATGTAAAGCCAGCATTCAAGTTTTCAGCAAGGATTAAGAACTAACCATATTCACAATAACACTTAGGTTTCATTTTTACTCGTATCAATGGCATAATCAACTAGCGAGCAATGATAATAAATCTCGGATGACAACACTTTCTCAAAACAATCATAATATAATATAACAAGATGGTATCTCGCTAGCCCTTTCTGAGACCGCAAAACATAAATGCAAAGCACCTTTAAAGATCAAGGACTGACTAAACATTGTAATTCATGGTAAAAGAGATCCAGTCATAGTCATACCCAATATAAACTAATAGTAATGCATGCAAATGACAACGGTGCTCTCCAGTGGGTGCTTTTTAATAAGAGGGTGATGACTCAACATAAAAGTAAATAGATAGGCCCTTCGCAGAGGGAAGCAGGGATTTGTTGAGGTGCTAGAGCTCGATTTTGAAATAGAGATGAATAACATTTTGAGCGGTATACTTTCACTATCAACATAACAACTAAGGGATATCGATAGCTTCCATGCTACACATATTATAGGCGGTTCCCAAACAGAATGGTAAAGTTTATACCCCCCCACCACCAACAAGAATCAATCCATGGCTTGCCCGAAACAACGGGTGCCTCCAACTAGCAACAATCTTGGGGGAGTTTTGTTTGCAATTATTTTGATTTGATTTGAGCATGGGACCGGGCATCCCGGTGACCAGCCATTTTCTCGTGAATGAGGAGCGGAGTCCACTCCTCTTGAGAATAACCCGCCTAACATGGAAGATACAAACAACCCTAGTTGATACATGAGCTGTTCGAGCATACAAAACAGAATTTCATTTGAAGGTTTGAAGTTTGGCACATACAAATTTACTTGGAACGGCAGGTAGATACCCCATATAGGAAGGTATGGTGGACTCATATAGAATAACTTTGGGGTTTATGGAGTTTGGACGCACAAGCAGTATTCCCGCTTAGTACAGGTAAAGGCTAGAAAGACAGTGGGAAGCGACCAACTGAGAGAGCGACAACAGTCGTTAACATGCATTAAAATTAATCAACACTGAGTGCAAGCATGAGTAGGATATAATCCACCATGAACATAAATATCGTGAAGGCTATGTTGATTTTGTTTTAACTACATGCGTGAACATGTGCCAAGTCAAGTCACTCGAATCATTCAAAGGAGGATACTACCCTATCATACCACATCACAACCATTTTAATAGCATGTTGGCACGCAAGGTAAACCATTATAAGCTCCTAGCTAATTAAGTATGGCATAAGCAACTATAATCTCTAATTGTCATTGCAAACATGTTTATTCATAATAGGCTGAATCAGGAATGATGAACTAATCATATTTACAAAAACAATAGAGGTCGAGTTCATACCAGCTTCTCTCATCTCAATCAGTCCATCATATATCATCATTATTGCATTTCACTTGCACAACCGAACGGCGTGGATAATAATAATAGTGCACGTGTGATACGTCTCCAACGTATTTATAATTGATGAAGCATTCATGCTATTTTATTATCTGTTTTGAATGATTACGGGCTTTATTATACACTTTTATATTACTTTTGGGACTAACCTACTGACCGGAGGCCCAGCCCATATTGTTGTTTTATTGCCTGTTTCAGTATTTCAAAGAAAAGGAATATCAAACGGAGTCCAAACGGAATGAAACCTTCGACATCGTTATTTTTGGGAAGAATATGATCCTGGAGACTTGGAGTTCATGTCAGAAGATCCTCAAGGCAGCCACGAGATAGGAGGGCGCCCCCCTGTAGGGCGCGTCCACCTATCTCGTGGGCCCCTCGAGCACCTCCCGACCGACTTCTTTCGCATATATAAGCCTACGTACCCTAAAAACATCGAATATCACAGTAGATCGGGAGTTCCACCACCGCAAACCTCTGTTGCCACCAAAAACCTCTCAGGAGCCCGTTCTGGCACCCTGCCGGAGGGGGAACCCATCACCGGTGGCCATCTTCATCATCCCGATGCTATCCATGACAAGAAGGGAGTAGTTCACCCTCGGGGCTGAGGGTATGTACAAGTAGGTATGTGTTTGATCTCTCTCTCTCTCTCTCTCGTTTTCTCTCTATGGCACGATCTTGATGTATCGCGAGCTCTGCTATTATAGTTGGATCTTATGATGTTTCTACCCCTCTACTCTCTTATGATGAATTGAGTTTCCATCTTGAAGTTATCTTATCGGATTGAGTCTTTTGTTTGAGAACACTTGATGTATGTCTTGCCGTGTTTATCTGTGGTGACAATGGGATATCACGTGCCACTTGATGTATGTTTTGGTGACCAACTTGCGGGTTCTGCCCATGAACCTATGCATAGGGTTTGGCACACGTTTTATTGACTCTCTGGTAGAAACTTTGGGGCACTCTTTGAACTACTTTGTGTTGGTTGGATGAATCTGAGATTGTGTGATGCATATTGTATAATCATGCCCACAGATACTTGAGGTGACAATGGAGTATCTAGGTGACATTAGGGCTTTGGTTGATTTGTGTCTTAAGGTGTTATTCTAGTACGAACTCTTGAATAGATCGACCCAAAAGAATAACTTTGAGGTGGTTTCGTACCCTACCATAATCTCTTCGTTTGTTCTCTGCTATTAGTGGCTTTGGAGTGACTCTTTGTTGCATATTGAGGGATTGTTATATGATCTATCTATGTTATTATTGTTGAGAGAACTTGCACTAGTGAAAGTATGAATCCTAGGCCTTGTTTCCTATCATTGCAATACCGTTTACGCTCACTTTTATCATTAGTTACCTTGCTGTTTTTATAATTTCAGATTACAAAAACATTTATCTACCATCCATATTGCACTTGTATCACCATCTCTCCGCTGAACTAGTGCACCTATACAATTTACCATTGTATTGGGTGTGTTGGGGACACAAGAGACTCTTTGTTATTTAGTTGCAGGGTTGTTTGAGAGAGAGACCATCTTCATCCTAGGCCTCCCACAGATTGATAAACCTTAGGTCATCCACTTGAGGGAAATTTGCTACTATCCTACAAACCTGTGCACTTGCAGGCCCAACAACGTCTACAATAAGAAGGTTGTGTAGTAGACATCAAGCTCTTTTCTGGCGCCGTTGCCGGGGAGGTGAGTGCTTGAAGGTATATCTTTAGATCTTGCAATCGAATCTTTTTGTTTCTTGTTTTATCACTAGTTTAGTTTATAAAGAAAACTGCAAAAAATGGAGTTAAGTTTGTCTCATACGCTTCGTCTTTTTAATATCTTTCGTGAGTATGATGGAAAGGAAAATTGTGCTCAAGTTCTAGAAGAAGAATGCATTAAAATATTTGGTACTAAATCTTTGAATGATGAGCATGATTGCAATGTTGTTAGTATGAACTCCTTGAATATCCTTAGTACTAATGATGATTGCTCTAGTCATGATGAAAATATCTCTTATGAGCATGTCAACTTTTGTGGAGTGCATGTTTGCATGAACACAACAAATAGAGAAGATATATATTGCAAGAGGCATAAGCATTTAGAAACTAAATTGTTGCAAGAAAAATTAAATGGGAGTGCTGAAAATTTGAATTTCCTTTGCCGTACTTGTGAACTTTGCAATGAACGTGGTCACCTACATCTCCTATGCAAATTATTTCCTGATCGAATCGTGTCCAAAAGTTGTGATGAGTTGATTTCCCTGGCACATTATAATGAACTTAGGTTGCTTTTGGGTTATGAAGAGTTGAAACGTTTAACTAAGCCTATTCAAGAATTTAATCTTAAGCATTTCCTTGATATTGATCTAGAAAAGATTTATATGTTTTGTGCGGTGAATTGCATTGAAAATCCTTATATTGCCAACTACATAAATAAAAGAAAGAAAATAGAAGATGATGAGAATACTAATGAAAGGGAAGAGACTTCCCAATATCCTCCTATTATTTCTTATGATGAATCAGGTAACGAGGAGGTGCTTTCTATTCAACCAATCTCATCGATAAGGAGCTCAAAGAGGAAGGTTGAACCCACACATAATGTGAAGAAGAAAAGGAAAAGAAGGGGCAACAAAGGTAAAAAGGTATCCCTTCCAAATGATGTTGCTCCTACTACTTGTGATGATGATAATTGCTATACTATTGGTGCTATCCATACTATTAATGATGAGAGTGATTATGCTTATGATATGAAAAGGCCCAAGCTTGCGAAGCTATGTTTGATGAGAATGACATATTTGAGAATATATTTTCTGAAATTAATGTAAGTCCCAAGCTTGGGGATGCTACATTTAGTGAAGATGATATTTTTAGCATCCCAAGTTTTGATATGCAAAGTTGTTATGATGATAGCATGCCTCCTACCTATGATGATTATATTGATGAAAGTGGGTTCAGAAGAGTGTCAACTTTAGAAAGTAGTGATCCCACTATTTTGGAGGATGTTGAATTTTATTGTGATGAATATGAAACTGGATTTGGAAGAGTGTCAACTTTATTTAGTGATTCCACTATCTTGGGAGAGGTTTCAATCGATTATGATGAGAACGAAGTTGCTACTTATGATGATTATTGTGATGAAACTTATGCTATAAAAAGTAGTGATGATTATATTTATAAAACTTGTCATGATTATGATTACCCTTTTTCTGAACATTTCTCTTTTAATGTGGAAACAATTTTTAGTGTTCAAGTCTCTTATGATACTCCCACTATTCCGAATGAAAAGAATTTTGTTTATGTGGAGAGTAGTAAAAATTCTATGCTTGTAGATCATGAAAGGAGTGCTTTAGGTGCTGGTTATATTGTTGACTTCATTCATGATGCTACCGAAAATTATTATGAGGGAGGAATATATGCTTGTAGGAATTGCAATAATATCAAGTTTCCTCTCTATGTGCTTCAAATCTTGAAGCTATGCTTGTTTTGCCTTCCTATGCTAGTTGATTATTGTTCCCATAAGTTGTTTGCTTACAAAATCCCTATGAATAGGAAGTGGGTTAGGCTTAAATGTGCTAGTCATATGCTTCATGATGCTCCCGTTATGTTTCAATTCTTATCTTTTATGTGAGCATCATTGTCATCATCATGCCTAGCTAGAAAGGCATTAAAGAAAAGCGCTTGTTGGGAGACAAACCAATATTTACCCTTACTGTTTTTGTGTGACACATGATTATGTTACTGTAGTAATCATGTTTTATAGCTTTTGTTTCAATGAAGTGCCAAGTAAGCCCTTTAGGATAGCTTACGGTGATAGTTGTGTTGATCCTGCTGAAAATCAGAAACTTTTACACCCAGTAAATTAGTTTTGTTAATTCACAGAAACTTGCTTATGATCTTATTCTTTTTTCTCTGGATTGGTACACAAATTTCTTACAACTTCCTAATTTGGTAGGAATTTTGGAGTTCCAGAAATATACGTTTGATACAGATTACTACAGACTGTTCTGTTTTTGACAGATTCTGTTTTCTATGTGCTGTTTGCTTATTTTGATGAATCTATGAGTAGTATCGGAGGGTATGAACCATACAGAAGTTGGCAGTAGATATTACACCAATATGAATTTAGAATGAGTTCATTACAGTACCTAAGTGGTTGTTTTATTTTCTTATACTAACGGAGCTTACGAGTTTTCTGTTGAGTTTTGTGTTGTGGAGTTTTCAAGTTTTGGGTAAAGATTCGATGGACTATGGAATAAGGAGTGGAAAGAGCCTATGCTTGGGGATGCCCAAGGCACCCCAAGGTAATATTCAAGGACAACCAAGAGCCTAAGCTTGGGGATGCCCCGGAAGGCATCCCCTCTTTCGTCTTCGTCCATCGGTAACTTTACTTGGAGCTATATTTTTATTCACCACATGATATGTGTTTTGCTTGGAGCGTCATTTTCTTTTGTTAGTGTTCGTTTGATGTTAGTTAGAATAATGTTTTGCATCTTTAGTTTCAATAAAAAAGTCAAGGATAGCCTTTGCCATGCTTATTTTGCTAGTATACATGTTGCTGTTTGAAAACAGAAAGTTTACCGCTGTTGCAAAAAATCCCTAGAAAAGTCAGAGAATGATATAATGTTGAAACTTTTTGCATATTGAGCTATGACTAATTGGACCAGTGGAGGAGTGACATACCAAAGAACAATCCCCCAGAGTAGTTTTTTGAATGGATCTTTGAGCAAGGAGATCGAAAATGGCAGCAAAATGAGCTAGAACTCGTGCTTGAGATGGAAGGTGATTTTTTGGGAGGAAGAAGAAGTGTGTGGGTGCAGGAATAAGTGGAGGGGGGCCACCATGGGCCCACGAGGTAGGGGGCATGCCCTGTAGGGGTGGGCGCTCCCTGGACCCTCGTGGCCAGGTGCCAGCTCCCCCTGCTGTGTTCTCAGTGCCAGATATTCTCAAATATTCCAGAAAAAATCATACTAAATTTGCAGGGCATTTGGAGAACTTTTATTTTTCGGGTATTTTTTAATGCATGGATAATTCAAAAAACAGACAGAAAATACTATTTTTACTTTAATCTAAATAACAGAAAGTAAAAGGAGGGTACAGAAGGTTGTGCCTTCTAACTTCATCCATCTCATGCTCATCAAAAGGAATCCACTAACAAGGTTGATCAAGTCTTATTAACAAACTCATTCCGAATAACATGAAACCAGATAAATTTCAAATGACACTGAGTTACCTCAAGGGGATATGAACATCCCCAATAATAAGAATATCATATTTCTTCTTGACAGTAGGAAGAGGAAATTCAAAACCTCCTATAATGATAGTTGGAATTTTTCCAATAGAATTGATACTGCGAACTTGAAGTTATTTCCTCGGAAAGTGTACCGTATGCTCATTACCATTAACATGAAAAGTGACATTGCCTTTGTTGCAATCAATAACAGACCATGCAGTATTCAAAAAGGGTCTACCAAGGATAATCGACATACTATCGTCGTCGGGAATATCAAGAATAACAAAGTCCATTAAGATAGTGACGTTTGCAACCACAACAGGCACATCCTCACAAATACCGACAGGTATAGCAGTTGATTTATCAGCCATTTGCAAAGATATTTCAGTAGGTGTCAACTTATTCAATTCAAGTCTACGATATAAAGAGGGAGGCATAACACTAACACTGGCTCCAAGATCACATAAAGTTGTTTTAACATAGTTTCTTTTAATGGAGAATGGTATAGTGGGTACTCCTGGATCTCCTAGTTTCTTAGGTATTCCACCTTTAAAAGTATAATTAGCAAGCATGGTGGAAATTTAAGCTTCTGGTATCTTTCTTCTATTTGTAATAATATCTTTCATATACTTATCATAACGATTCACTTTAAGCATATCAGTTAAGCGCATACGTAAGAAGATAGGTCTAATCATTTCAGCAAAGCGCTCAAAATCCTCATCATCCTTTTTCTTGGATGGCTTAGGAGGAAAAAGCATGGGTTTCTGAACCCATGGTTCTCTTTCTTTATCGTGCTTCCTACCAACAAAGTTTCTCTTATCATAACGTTGATTCTTTGATTGTGGGTTATCCAGATCAACAACAGGTTCAATCTCTACATCATTATTATTGCTAGGTTAAGCATCAACATGAACATTATCATTAACATTATCACTAGGTTCATGTTCATCACCAGATTGTGTTTCAGCATCAGAAATAGAAATATCATTGGGACTCTTAGGTGTGTCTACAACAGGTTCACTAGAAGCATGCAAAGTCCTATCATTTTTCTTTTTCTTCCTTTTAGAAGGACTAGGTGCATCTAAATTATTTCTCTGAGAATCTTGCTCAATTCTCTTAGGATGGCCTTCAGGATACAAAGGTTCTTGAGTCATTTTACCAGTTCTAGTAGCCACTCTAACAGCAAAATCAGGTTTATTATTTAATTCATCGAGCAAATCATTTTGAGCTTTAAGTACTTGTTCTGCTTGAGTGGTAACCATAGAAGCATATTTACTAATGAGCTTAAGTTCACCTTTAACTCTAGCCATATAATCACTCAAGCGTACAATCATGTAAGCATTACTCTTTAATTTCTACCAACATAAGTATTGAAATTTTCTTGTCTAGCCATAAAGTCATCAAATTCATCCAAGCATTGGCTAGCAAACTTAGTAGACGGGATTTCAACTTTATCATATCTATAGAGAGAATTTACCTTTACTACCTGTGTCGGGTTATCAAGACCATGTGTTTCCTCAATAGGTGGTATATTAAGACCATGTATTTCTTCAACAGGAGGTAAATTCTTAACATCTTCAGCTTTAATACCTTTTTCTTTCATAGATTTATTTGCCTCTTGCATATCTTCAGGACTGAGAAATAGAACACCTCTTTTCTTCGGAGTTGGTTTAGGAATTGGCTCAGGAGTTGGCTAAGGAAGAGTCCAATTATTTTCATTAGTCAACATATTATTCAATAGCAATTCAGCTTGATCGACTATTCTTTCCCTGAAAACACAACCAGCAGAACTATCCAAGTGGTCCTTGGAAGCATCGATTAGTCCATTATAAAAGATATCAAGTATTTCATTTTTCTTAAGAGGATGATCATGCAAAGCATTAAGTAACCGAAGAAGCCTCCCCCAAGCTTGTGGGAGACTCTCTTCTTCAATTTGCACAAAATTATATATTTCCCTCAAGGCAGCTTGTTTCTTATGAGCAGGGAAATATTTAGCAGAGAAGTAATAAATCATATCCTGGGGACTACGCACACAACTAGGATCAAGAGAATTAAACCAAGTTTTAGCATCACCCTTTAATGAGAACGGAAATATCTTAAGGATATAGTAGTAGCGATATTTCTCATCATTAGTGAACAGGGTGGCTATATCATTTAATTTAGTAAGATGTGCCACAACACTTTTAGATTCATAGCCATAGAAAGGATCAGATTCAACCAAAGTAATTATCTCAGGATCAACAAAGAAATCATAATCCTTATCAGTAACAAAGATAGGTGAAGTAGCAAAAGAATGGTCATATTTCATTCTAGCATCCAGAGTTTTCTATTTCAGTTTAGCTAACAACTTCTTAAGATCAGAACTATCATTGCAAGCAAGAAAATCTCTAGCAGTTTCTTCATCCATAACATAACCCTCTGGAACAACAGGTAATTCATATTTAGGGGGAGAACCTTCATCATCACTATCTTCAATAATATCAGTTTCAATAATTTCATTCTCTCTAACCCTATCAAGCTGTTCATCAAGATATTCACCTAATGGCACAGTAGTATCAAGCACAGAAGTACTTTCATCATAAGCATCATGCATAGTATAAGTGGCATCATCAATAACATGCGACATATCAGAATTAATAGCAGAAGCAGGTTTAGGTGTCGCAAGCTTACTCAAAACAGAAGGAGAATCAAGTGCAGAGCTAGATGGCAGTTCCTTACCTCCCCTCGTAGTTGAGGAAAAATCTTAGTTCTTTTGTCTTTCAAGTTCCTCATAGTGACCAGCAGATATAAATCCCAAGTGACTCAAAGAATAGAGCTATGCTCCTCGGCAACAACGCCAGAAAATAGTCTTGATAACCCACAAGTATAGGGGATCGCAACAGTTTTCGAGGGTACAATATTCAACCCAAATTTATTGATTCGACACAAGGGGAGCCAAAGAATATTCTCAAGTATTAGCAGTTCAGTTTTCAATTCAACCACACCTAGATAACTTAGTATCTGCAGCAAAGTATTTAGTAGCAAGTAGTATGGAAGTAACGGTAATAGTGGCAAAAGTAAGAGTAGCAGTTTTGTAGTAATTGTAACAACAGCAACAGTAAAGTAAATAAGCAAAGCACAATATGTGAAAAGTGTAGGCATTGGATCAGTGATGGATAATTATGTCGGATGCGATTCCTCATGTAATAGTTATAACATAGGGTGACACAAAACTAGCTCCAGTTCATCAATGTAATGTAGGCATGTATTCTAAATATAGTCATATGTGCTTATGGAAAAGAACTTGCATGACATATTTTGTCCTACCCTCCCGTGGTAGCGGGGTCCTAATGGAAACTAAGGGATATTAAGGCCTCCTTTTAATAGAGTATCGGACCAAAGCATTAACACATAGTGAATACATGAACTCCTCAAACTACGGTCATCACCGAGAAGTATCCCGATTATTGTCACTTCGGGGTTGTCGGATCATAACACATAATAGGTGACTATAGACTTGCAAGATAGGATCAAGAACTCACATATATTCATGAAAACATAATAGGTTCAGATCTGAAATCATGGCACTCGGGCCCTAGTGACAAGCATTAAGAATAGCAAAGTCATAGCAACATCAATCTCAGACCATAGTGGATACTAGGGATCAAACCCTAACAAAACTAACTTCATTACATGGTAAATCTCATCCAACCCATCACCGTCCAGCAAGCCTATGATGGAATTACTTACGCACGGCGGTGAGCATCATGAAATTGGTGATAGAGAATGGTTGATGATGACGACGGGGACGAATCCCCCTCTCCGGAGCCCAAACGGACTCCAGATCAGCCCTCTCGAGAGAGATTAGGGCTTGGCGGCGGCTCCGTATCGTAAAAAATGATGAAACTTTCTCTCTGATTTTTTTCTCTGCGGAAGCAAATATATGGAGTTGGAGTTGAGGTCGGTGGACGTCCAAGGGGCCCACGAGGCAGGGGGGCACGCCTTAGGGGAGGGGGCGTGCCCCCACCCTCGTGGACAGGGTGTGGGCCCCCTGACGTTGATTCTTTCGCCAGTATTTTTTATTAATTCTGAAAAATTGCTCTGTGGATTTTCAGGTCATTCTGAGAACTTTTATTTCTGCACAAAAATAACACCATGGTAGTTCTGCTGAAAACAACATCAGTCTTGGTTAGTTCCATTCAAATCATGCAAGTTAGAGTCCAAAACAAGGGCAAAAGTGTTTGGAAAAGTAGATACGACGGAGACGTATCAAACCCCTATGCATAGATTACTCCAATGTCACCTCGGGAATCCGCGGGTTGAGTGCCAAAACATATATCAAGTGAATCAATATAATACCCCATTGTCACCACGGGTATTCATATGCAAGACATATATGAAGTGCTCTCAAATCCATAAAAGTATTCAATCCGATAAAAAAAATCTCAAAGGGAAAACTCAATTCATCACAACAAGATAGAGATGGGAAAACACCATATGATCCAACTATATTAACAAAGCATGCGATACATCAGGATCATGTCAACTCAAGAACACGTGAGAGATAGAGAGAGATTAAACACATAGCTACCGGTACAAACCCTCAGCCCCAAGGGTGGACTACTCCCTCCTCATCATCGAGACCATAGGGATGATGAAGATGGCCTCCGGTGATGATCACCCCCTTTGGCAGGGTGCCGGAACAGGGTCCAAATTGGTTTTCATGGATACAGAGGCTTGTGGAAGTGGAACTTCCTATGTAGGGTTATTTTGGAGGGTTCTGGAATATTTGGAATTTATAGGGTGAAGAGGCTGTGCGGGAGGCCACCGAGGTGGCACAACTCACCAGGGCGCGCCTGGGCTCCCAGGCGCGCCCAGGTGGGTTGTGCCCCCCTCGGGGCACCCCTATGATACTTCCTTGGCCCATCCTGGGTCTTCTGGTCCATAAAAATTCTCCAAGAAGTTTCGCTGCGTCTGGACTCCGTTTGATAATGATTTCCTGGGAAGTAAAAAACAAGCAAAAACAACAACTGGCACTGGTCATTGTGTCAATAGGTTAGTCCCAAAAAATGATATAAAGTTACTATAAAATGATTGTAAAACATCCAAGAATGATTATATAACGGCATGAATACTTCATAAATTATTGATACGTTGAAGATGTATCAGACACCATGCCAAGTTTCATGATTTTCTGGTGAGTTTTGGATTTACAAAGATTTAAAAACCGAGATTCGCAATGTTTGAGGCTGAGCCAGGACACCGAGACGGTTGAATTTATTCCCATTCCTTCCATTGGACCTAAACATGCACCCCAAGGACACATGTATGATTTTTCTAGCCATTCTGGTGCACTGGAGCATGTATTTGTAGTTCGGATTTGAATTATGGACATTAAATGCCTAGAAAACTCAATTAATGAATAAAAAGGTCAAACGAACCCTTAATAATTTCAAAGTTCAGCGTGAATATCCCGTTGTTCCATGTTGCATGTAGAAGAAAATACAAGGCTAGAAGAGGGAGCGATTACCGTTTCGCCCACAAGAAGACACATTTCCCTATCGAAACCATGAGTGTCAGTGCTCATAGAAGGCTAGGCGGCGACACACTGGCCATGTAAATATTGCACACAGTTTCTAAAAGCACAAACATGTGTGATAATAGGGAGTAGGTCCCATAGGGTGACCAGTGTGAAACGCCTTAAAGGCAAGGAAGCAATTCTTATCAACAAGGGGCGGCTTCCCATCTGCTAACCTAGTTGAATAGAACGTATAAGTTAAGCATGCTGGGGCTGGAGTAATCTATGGATCGGTGACCCGGTGGGAAGTTGCATATCTCAAGCTTCATTTAAACGCCATGATACGGTCATTATAGACATTTATCATCTAAATGTCTCTATAGTGACCTGTCATGACGATTATATAAACCATGGGATCCTTGTTTTGCTAATTTGTCGAATATGTTTTTTATTGGTTATTTTTGTTCTCAAAATCAAAGAATGATTGACATTTGTAGGCCCACACAAATTATCCCTTTGACCCAATGCACAAGAAGGGTTTCCTCTTTGCTCTATGTGCTATGTTAGAGCAAATCAAGTTTCAGCACATGAGTTGGACGACACCCCCTACCCCCTCCCGCCGCCTCGAAGTTGGGGAACCGGCATCGTTTGTATTTGAACCTGGCTTGGGGTCGGGTACGGTGTTTGGTTTGTGATGAAGTTGGTGCCCCCTCAAAGCTATGCATTGGGGATTTGAACACATCACAAACCACCCATACATAATTTCGGACCGCATGCAATGTATAGGGGGGTCTTCTGATCGACCACATCTCCCTTGTGCGGTTTTTGTGATGACACGCATATCAATGGGCTCCTCGAGTGTGTAGATATCACCCCTTTAACTGATAACGAGAGGTATGTGTTGGCCATGAATGGATTCCTCCTAGTTTGTATTAGGGCCGATCACGGTCACATGTCATTCAACCAAAGTTCAAGCTGATGTGTTGTCAGGATTCCCTCCCACACGCTCAGATTGGTGGATTCGACCGACACCGTACCCTCCATATCTCATCCTTAAATTACCTGGCTTTCATGGTCGTTGTCCGTATCAAGAGGTAGGCGCCACATCTAAATTGTACATTATTCGATATTGAAAACACACATAACCCCTTCCAACGCACATCATTTTGGGCCGCATGCATGCGGTGCTGGTTTTGTGGTCCCTCTCGTGCCATTTTTTATGATGGTTCAATCTATTGGCCCAAGTGGTTTACACACACACACACACACACACACACACACACACACACACATATATATATATATATATATATATATATATATGTAGAGAGAGAGAGTAGCACTGTTCTAATCATAATATCAAAATAACTATTCGGATCATGGTCGGCCCTATAAGGCGCGACAGACACGTTCCTGAACTCCTCGAGCTGTAGTTTAAAAAAAACTCCTCGAGCTGCTCCACCAATTTTGTCTAAAAAAAGAAAAAGAAAAAAACACCACTACCCATGCCTCATCACAACTCCCTGATCCATTAGACGTCCACGACCTTCTCCAAATCCATCGCTGCTGACCCTGCCTCCTCCCGGCGGGCCGCCGCCCTTGCCTCCTTCCGGCGCGCCGCCGCCCCCGCCTCCTCCCGGCACACTGCCGTCTGCGCCTCCTCCTGGCATGCCGCCGCCAGTACCTCCTTGCAGCGAGCAGCCGCCCCAACCTCCTCCCGGCGCGAGGCGGCCCCAGCCTCCTCCGGCGCGAGGCGCCCCCGCCTCCTTCAGGTGAGCTACACCCGCCACCTCCTCTGGCGTGAGGCCGCCCCCGCCTCTTTCCGGTGAGCCGCCAACCACGCCTCCTTCTGTCGCGTCGCTGCCCCTCCTTCCGGCATGAAACCGCTCCCGCCTCCTCCCAACCCAGTCGATATTCGGCATCTTTCAGCCGATGCACGGGGCTACGCCGTAGAAATCACTACCGATGGGCTCATCTCCCACAGTGTGCCGCCGCCCCTCTGCGTGTCCCGGCTGCCCATGCCGCGTTTCCCCGTGGCACCGTCGTCGGCAGCGGAGAGGGTAGTTGGAGGGCAAGCATCGCAGGCGGGCACCCCTCTTCTTGGACAATAGTGAGTGAACTCCATCCCCATCCCTCTTCTCTAGATTCGTGCTCTTCCATTGACCTGATCCAGAAACTAGGCTCGTCGTGTGCTCTGCCATGTAAGGGTTCGTCAAAATGCCTAAGAGGTTTCCTATAGAAAAAACAATGGATGTTACCTCGTTAACTATGCTCTCTATGCTGAATTCTAGCCGACAGCATGAAAAACACCCTTTTGATGTTTGTGGCTGGTCAAACAAAGCTTTCATGGCAGGTCAAACAAAATGATGGAAGCAGGCCGAACAAACTGCATGTGTACAGGAAATAAATCTGATCGTCCTACTTGCTACAAGACACAATATACAGATGTATTGCTCCTATCTAAAAATAATTTCTCATTGGAAATATGTGTACAAGTTTGATTTGCACATGTTCTTGGTCGAAAAATTTGTGTGTTTATGTAAGAAAAAGAACGGAGAATGAATAAAGATGGCCAAGCAGAAGTTCATAGTCTGATGCAAGGAGTTTCAAGTGTTGTGCCATCATTCAGTAGCAGTTCAACAAGAAAACCTATAGCAGTTCTATTAGTATAATTCCATCATAAAAAATCAAGTTATGCTACTTGATGTTGGCAACAACAAAAAATGCCATTTTTTGCGACAAAATTATGCAATAAATTACAGTGGAATACTGTGCTCCCGGAAAGTGTTAGTGGTGTTCATAAGAACACAACATTTTTTTCTATTTCTCTTTCCTTTTTTGTATATATAGGAATGCATAAAACTTGAGCCGGTCGGGGACATATCTTAGAGAAGTTCATGTATAAATGGACTTGTTAACTCTCAAAGTTCAAAATTAATAAAATTAGAGAGGTAAAAGAAAATGACAAACAAAAAAGTTCAAACAATTCCAATGGATTTTGATGGATCTTTCTGATTTATAAAGAAAACCAGAAGTTCAAATTGCAACAGATGAGCGGTTCAAGGTTTATTACAAACCTAGAATTTTTTCCATTACTAAAAGAAATAAAACGAAGAAGTTCAAATTTAAAAAATTGAGCAGTTTGATATAATACTTGAACACTCGGATTTTTCCGGTTACTCAAGAAAAAAACAATAAGTTCATTTCAAAATAACAAAGAAGTTCAATTGGAAATAGCATAGCAATTCGATTTTATTTAAAAACTAATACTTTTTCAATTACTAAAGAATAAAACCAATATGGTTAATTGAAAATAACGAAGAAATTCGATGTTTCTAAGAAAACTCTAATTTCACATTTCTAAAATAGTACACAAAGAAGTTCAAATAAAAAAGTTAGAGAGGTTTGATGTCTATGAAAAACTCAAGACTTTTTCCATTACTGAAGCGAAATAGAGAGAAGTTCATGTACTGCATTGTGTGTGTTTCGTATAAGAAAAACTAAATAAAAGGTGTAGTCCGAAATTTTGTTGCTAGAAGTTCAAGTGCTCGGCCCAAGAAAGTTCAAAAGTTCTTATGAGAGATGTTGAACAAAAATACATGACAGAAGCTCAACACGAAAAATAGCGGGAAGTTCAACTACTACACGAAATGCATTTCAAATAGGAATATAAGAATAGAAAACAAAAAGCTTAAAAGGTTTGTTGCAAGAAGTTCACGTGCTCCTCCCGGTGAAGTTCAAGATCTCTAGTGCGAGACGTCCGACCTTTAATTACATGTAAAAAAATAGGCAAAACCGACGTTGTTTTTGTCATTTTTAAAAGTTCTCTCAAACGAAAAAAATTGTAACGTCCATCTACACGAAAAAGACGCTCCTACTCATAAGCTTTCCAACACTATATTGTATGCTATATTCTGATGAATGGTTTAAAAGTTCTTATGTATACCGTTAAAAACACATTTTTACGTATTCAAAATGAATATTTTAAATCATCGCGAGTTTGAAAAACTGATCAACACGGAAAAGTTGCGTGTTTTCAACAACTTTCCATCGGTATATCATTTGCTCAATTCTGGTAAGTGGTTTGGGAGTTACGGGCAAAAAACAACATGTCAAAAACAGAGTGAAGTTCAAACAAACATTCCCGAGAAGTTCAACTACTTCACGTAGTGCATTTCCATTCGCGATGAAGGCAAAAATCATGATCTCGTCATTTTCTAATTTACTTCAAAATGGCTGGAATATCATTTGTCTAAGTTCAAGTCCTCGGTAGGAGAAAGTTAAAAACATTGTTGTGAGAGAGGTTTGTACAAAAGGAATATTATTCGTATAACACTGACGAAATGGATGGAAAAATTACAAACAAAATACGTCACAGAAGTTCAACGTGAAAACAGCAGGAAGTTCAACTACTATACTGAATGAATTTCAGATGAAAAACTTTTAAAAACGTTGCGAGTATGAAAAAATGATCAACATGGAAAATTTGTGTGTTTACAGCAGCTTTCAATCGGTATATCACTTGCTCAATTCTGTGAGTGGATGGAGAGCTACGAGCAGTGGATGGAGAGCTATGAGCAAAAAAAGCACGTGAAAACAGAGTGAAGTTCAAGTAGACATGCCGACAAGTTCAAGTTCTTCACACGGTGCATTTTCGAAGAATCTGTTTAGCGATAGAGGCAGAACAAATGATCTCACCATTTTCGATATTACTTGAAAACAGCTAGGAATTAGAGAAACCATCAACATGAAAAGGTTTCACATTTTCTATAGCTTTTCAACAATATATTATTTTCCCAATCCGATAAAGTTTGTAGAAAATACGGCGAAAATATGTTTTTAGCCATTTTCAAAATTGACATAAAACCTTAAGTAATTGTGAGAAACAATATATATCAAAAAGTTTTGCATTTCCTCAAGCTTTCCAATGCCATATCATTTGGTGCATTCGGATGTGCGGTTAAAAAATTAGCTCGAATATACGAACTCCATGGTACTTGTATTGTTTTCTAAATTACTTTTAAACCGTTCCAAATTAGGAAAAACTTTTAACATGAAAAAGTAGTGCATTTTCATAAGATTTCTAACTCCATATCATTTGCCTCAATTGGATTAGCCGTTTAGAAATGACATCGAAAATAGGAACTCAACTGTTCGGTTTGCGAAATTTTATGGTTTTTGAAATTACTCTTTATCCATGGGAATTAGAGAAAAATTTCAACATGTGGAAGTAGCGGTTTTGCGGCAGTTTTATGATGCCATATTATTTGCCTCATTCTGATAAACGGTTTAGAAATGCGATCAAAAATACAATTCTTGTTTTTTGTATGAAGAAAAAATGGTTTTCAGAACTGCTCTTAAACCGCTTACATTTTGCCAAAAATTTAACTTGGGTCGTGATACTCATGTCCATAGATTTCCAACAATATATCGCAAGCCCCATTTGGGCAATGTTAGCGAAAGTTCAACCTAGCACAGGGGGAAGTTCAGGTCGAACAACTCAGGCAGTAAAATTGCAAAAAACACAAGTTCATGAGCAAAATCCGCCAACGAGCGTGATTCCTATTTAAAACGGACATTTAGTTGTTAAAAACCATTTCTAGGTTACACTTACATCACATAGAAAACGACTAACTAGAATAATTCGCGCGGGGAGACACGGTTGCGAACATAGCCCGAAGGTTGGGTTCCTACACAGGGAAGTTCAGGCGACCTTCGGGCTATCTTCGCAACCGTGTCTCCCTGCACAAATTATTCTGGTTAGTCATGTTCTATGTGATGTAAGTGTAATCTAAAAGTGGTCTTTCGCAACTAAATGCTCGTTTTAAATAGGAATCTCGCTCGTTGGCGGATTTTGCTCTCGGGTCGTGATGGACTTGCATTTTTTGCAATTTTACTGCCTGAGTTGTTCGACCTGAAATTCCCCATGTGCTAGGTTGAACTTCCGCCAGCATTGCCCAAATGGGGCTTGCGATATACCGTTGGAAAACTATGGACACGAGTATCATGATCCAAGTCAAATTTTTGGCAAAATGTAAGCGGTTTAAGAGCAGTTTTGAAAATCATTTTTTCTTCATACAAAAAACATGAGTCGTATTTTCGATCGCATTTCTAAACCGTTTATCGGAATGAGGCAAATAATATAGAGTTGGAAAACTGCTGCAAAATCGCTCCTTCCACATGTTGAAAGTTTTCTCTAATTCCCTATGGATAAAGAGTAATTTGGAAAATCATAAACTTTTGCAAACCGAACAGCCTAGTTCGTATTTACGATGTCATTTCTAAACGGGTAATCCAATTGAGGCAAATGATATGGTGTTTGAAATCTTATGAAAATGCGCTACTTTTTCATGTTAAAAGTTTTTCCTAATTTGCAATGGTTTAAAAGTAATTTAGAAAGCAATACAAGTACCACCGAGTTCGTATTTTCAAGCTAATTTTTTAACTGTATGTCCGAATGCAGCAAATGATATGGTGTTGGAAATCTTGAGGAAATGCAAAACTTTTTGGTATATATTGTTTCTCCCAATTCCTTAGGGTTTTAAGTCAATTTTGGAAATGGATAAAATCGTAATTTCGCCGTAATTTGTACAAAATTTACCGGATTGGGGCAAATAATATACTATTGAAAAGCAACAGAAAATGAGAAACTTTTTCATGTTGATGGTTTTCTCTAATTCCTAGCCGTTTTCAAGTAATTTTGAAAATGGCGAGATCATTCGTTCTGCCTCTATCGCGAAACAGATTCTTCGAAAATGTACCGCGTGAAGAACCTGAACTTCTCGGCATGTCTACTTTAACTTCACTCTGTTTTTCACATACTTTTTTTGCTCGTAGCTCTCCATCCACTGCTCGTAGATCTCCTTCAAGTCACCAGAATTGAGCAAGTGATATACCGATGGAAAGTTGGTGTAAACACACAACTTTTTCGTGTTGATCATTTTGTCGTACTCACAATGTTTTTAAAAGTTTTTCATCTGAAATTCATTCAGTATAGTAGTTGAACTTCCTGTTGTTTTCACATTGAACTTCTTTGACGTATTTTCGTTTGTAATTTTTCCATGCATTTCGTCAGTGTCATACAAATAATATTCCTTTTGTACAAACCTCCCTCACAATAATTTTTATAACTTTCTCCGACCAAGGACTTGAACTTAGAAAAGTGATATTCCAGCCATTTTGAGGTAAATTAGAAAATGACGAGATCATGATTTTTGCCTTCATCGCGAATGGAAATGCACTGCGTGAAGTAGTTGAACTTCTCGGGAATGTCTGTTTGAACTGCACTCTATTTTTGACACGTTGTTTTTGCCCGTAACTCCGAAACCACTTACCGGAAGTGAGCAAATGATATACCGATGGAAAGCTATTGAAAACACACAACTTTTTCGTGTTGATCAGTTTTTCAAACTCGTGACGGTTTAAAATATTTTTTTGAATACGTAAAAATGTGTTTTAACGGTATACATAAAAACTTTTAAACCATTCATCAGAATATAGCATACAATATACCGTTGGAAAGCTTGTAAATAGGAGCATCTTTTTCGTGTAGACGGACGTTGCAATTTTTTTCGTTTGAGAGAAGTTCTAGAAATGGCAAAAACAACGTCGGTTTTGCCTGTTTTTTACATGTAATTGAAGGTCGGACGTCTCGCACTAGAGATCTTGAACATCATCGGGAGGAGCACGTGAACTTCTTGGAACAAACCTTTTAAGCTTTTTCTTTTCTATTCTTATATTCCTATCTGAAATGCATTTCGTGTAATAGTTGAACTTCCCGCTATTTTTCGTGTTGAACTTCTGTCACGTATTTTTGTTCAACCTGTCTCACAAGAATTTTTGAACTTTCTCGGGCCGAGCGCTTGAACTTTTAGCAACAAAATTTTGGACTTCACCTTTTATTTATTTATTTTTTTCTTATACGAAACGCACACCATGCAGTACATGAATTTCTCTCTATTTCGCTTTAGTAACGGAAAAAGTCTGAGTTTTTTATAGACGTCAAACCTCTGTAACTGTTGGCGTCCTGGATTCGGGGGTATCCAGCCTTGCCTGGCTGTGGCCCACCACGTGGCTCCATCGATGATCTGGTACGGCCCAGCTTCAACACCAACACCGCAAGACCCTCGCAAGGGGCCAAGCCTCGCGAGCCGGACGATGTCAAGACCCCCAAAGGAGTTGGCCTCCTCAGGAGGGTTCCTAAGGGGCGGAGAGTTCTATGCAGCTACATCACGAGGCTCAGCTCACGTGAGCCATGACAACCAAGGTCGGGCGGGTGCTAAGCGGGCGCAGAGCGCAGGTTTCCTCTTCGGTGCAAGGGAGGCAAGCCACAGGTGCGGAGTCCCGAGGAATCAGCCAAAGGTTTCCATTTCAGTGCAACAAGACCAAGACCGCCAGGACAGCAGGACAGAGTTCATCACCAAGCCCACCGCAGCGTCACGACCTGAGGCTTTTCTCAGGCGTGGACTACTTTTGTCAGGATAGACTGTACTACTTGTCCCCTTTCAAATACCGCCGTTGTGGAATCCCTTCCCGCTCATATTTGGGAAGAGGACCAGGGCCACTATATATAGGACTTAGCCACCACCATAGAAGGGGACTGAGATCAGGACAAGTAGAGCACCACACCAGCTCAAGAACACCTCACATCCTGAGGCTTGTTCATCCACTGTAGTAGTTCATCCATAGCCCCTCGAGGCAATCCACCACACCACACTGGATTAGGGTATTACACCACAATGGTGGTCCGAACCAGTATAAATCTATGTGTCTTTATGTCTCTTTGAGCTCGACGTGCTAGGCTTAGGAGGATCATGAGTAGGCAGGCTGGGCAGGTTGAGGTCTCCGCATGCACCCCAGAGTTCGAACCTCTCAAGGGTTGCCAGATCCCTAAATCCGACATTTGGTGCGCCAGGTAGGGTTGCATCGGGATCTTCTTCCTCGACCTCTAGATCGTGCCACTGGCCCATATGGTGGGCGCTCCTCCGTAGGCCCCGTCGATGCGCATTCCCGGGGAAGCGCCGGGGCTGCGCTGCTTTGCCCTCACCCTGTGGCAGGTGCAGTGGCCACCCAAGTTCCGACCGGAGATGCCGCCACGCTACGACGGTGCGGCAGATCCAGCCCCCTTTCTTCAGGTATACGAGGAGGCAGTTTGGGCGGCTGGCGGAGATGACAAGGTGAAGGCCAACTGGTTCCCCATGACCCTCGTAGGTGCACCACGCGCCTGGATGCTCAACCTGCCGGCGTCTTCCGTGGCCTCCTAGGAGGAGCTGCACGACCTCTTCCTCGCCCACTACGTGGCGCCAGCGCCCCTGGTCGTCGACGCTCTCCTAGGCGACTCGCAGGTGCCACCCTCCGACTGCCACGTCAAGCAGCTCTACCGGCGGGCAGGCAACACTCAGGCGGGCTCAGGGGCTCCCCCGGGCTGGGCGGCGCCCCAAGCTGATCTCGCCTTTGGCCCCGAGGATCACCCCGCCACCATGATGGGAGCAGGGGCGCTCCCGATGCTCTGCACCCCCACCGTCTGCCACATGGCGATCACCAGGACCCTCAACAATGGCGGAGCCGGCCTCAACATGCTCTCCCCGGAGGCGTTCGGCCTGCTCCACGTGCCTCCCAGCCGGCTCCGCCCCTCCAAGCCTTTCTCCGGGGTCGGAGACGGCTCCACCAGGCCCTTGGGGCAGATCCATCTCCCTGTCACCTCTGGGACCCGCGACAACTACTGCACCGAGCTTATCGACTTCGACATCGCCAAGATCGAACTGCCGTACAATGCTATTCTGGGATACCCAGCCTTGGCCCAGTTTATGGCTGCGACCCACCCCGCGTACAACCTCATGAAGATACCTGGCAGAAACGACAGTGTCATCACGGTGGCGGGGGACACCAAAGGCGCGTTGCAGGCCCTCAAGCTCGCCTTCAAGACAGTCGCGACCGCGCTACCCGGCGAGAAGAAGGATCAGGAGGCCCCAGAAGCAGTGCCTGCCAAGAAGAAGCAGTTGTTCTCCCAAGACCGAGCCGAGCCGAAGCAAGTGCTTGTCTGCGAGGACGGGATGGCCAGCACCACCTTCACCATAGGGGCCGGCCTTCCGTAGGATCAAGAGGAGGCATTAATCAACTTTTTGCGGGCCAACAAGGATGTATTCGCTTGGGAACCCAAACACCTGGCTGGGGTCCCAAGGGGGATAATCAAGCACCACCTGAGGGTATATCTCGATGTGCGGCCGGTGAAGTAGAAGGCTCGCCGCCAGTCCACTGAGAAGCATGCCTTCATCATCTAGGAAACCCTAAGCTACAAGCTGTAGGGGTCATCAGAGAGGTGCGGTACCCAGAGTGGCTGGCGAACCCTGTCATCGTCACCAAGAAAGGAGGGAAGGAGCGCATGTGTGTCGACTTCACCAACCTCAACAAGGCCTACCCATAAGATCCCTTCCCTCTCCCTCGCATCAACCAGATCATCGACTCCACCGCCGAGTGTGACCTATTGTGCTTCCTAGATGCCTTCTCTGGCAACCACCAGATCAAGATGGCCGTGGAGGATGTGGAGAAGACGGCATTCCTCACCCCATGCGGGGTGTACTGCTACACCTTCATGCCCTTCGGGCTACGCAACGCCGGAGCAACCTTCCAGCGGTTGATGCACATCGCCATGGGTTCGCAGCTCGGGAGGAACGCAGAGGCCTACATTGATGATATAGTGGTGAAGTCTCGGGAGGCTAGGACTCTAATAGAAGATCTGGAGGAGACATTCGCCAGCCTGCACATGATGGATCTTCGGCTTAACCCCGAGAAGTGTGTGTTCGGGGTCCCTTCTCGCAAGCTGCTGGGCTTCTTGGTGTCGCACAGAGGGATCGAGGCTAACCTAGAGAAGGTCAAGGCGATAGAGGATATGAACCCCCCATAGACCCTGAAGGAGATGCAGAAGCTGGCTGGCTACATAACCTCACTTGGGTGCTTCATTTCCATGCTGGGGGAGCGCGCCCTCCTGTTTTTCAAGTTGATGAAAAGGAAGGAGCCATTTGAGTGGACCCCTGAGGCAGACACAGCCTTCTAGGACCTCAATAGATATCTAACCAGTCCGCCTATGATGGTGGCACCGCGCCCTCTCGAAACCTTGGTGCTCTATCTGGCAGCAACCCCTCACTCGGCAAGCGCCGCCCTGGTGGCGCTAAGGAAGGAGCGCCTAGTCAAGAAGCTGCAGTAGGATGCACAACTGGCAAACAAGGCGCAGCACACCCAGGGCGAGGCATCTGAAGTCTCGGTCAGCGCAGTGGTCGACATTCCTCCCGAAGCCACGATTCACCCCGTGGCTGTCAAGGCTCCGAAGGATGGGCCTCATGAGGCCGTGAGGGACCTGTGCCCTCGTGAAGAGCAAGATTCCGCTGATGCTTCCCCCCTCGTCGAGCACCCTATCTACTTCGTCAGCACAGTACTGAGGGAGGCCCGAGCATGCTACCCCATGCCACAGAAGCTCTTGCTCGCACTTCTAGTCGCCTCTAGGAAACTGCGCCACTACTTTCAAGGCCATCCCATCAAGGTTGTCTCAGTGTACCCGCTGGCGAGGGTGCTCTGGAGCCCGAATGCAGCCGGGTGAGTTGCTGAATGGAACATTGAGCTTCAAGGATTCAATCTCGAGTTCAGTACCACCAAGGTCATCAAGGGTGCGGCCCTTGCAGACTTCGTGTTTGAGTGGACTGACGCTCCAGACCACGGAGTAGGCGAGGACTGCTCCCTCCTAGCAGGAGATGAAGAGCCGGACGGATGGATCATGTACTTCGACGAGGCGTTTGCTTGACAAGGCGCAGGGGCGGGGGCCATCCTCATCTCACCCACCAAGGACAAGCTTTGTTATGTAGTACAACTCTGCTTTCAGCGGGGCGAGAAGGTATCTAACAACATTGCAGAATTCGAAGGCTTGCTTGCTGGACTCAGGGCCGCGACCGCGCTGGGAGTAAATTGCCTCACCATCAAGAGCGACTCTCAGCTTCTTGTCAATTTCTCCAACAAGGAGTACACACCTAAGGACGAACACATGGAGGCGTACCTAGAGGAGGTGCGCAAAATGGAGAAGCGGCTCATGGGCGTGGAGCTGCAGCATGTGCCGCGCGGGACGAACAAGGAGGCACACGACATCACCAAAATTGCCTCTCGCAGGCTCCCTCAGGAGCCAGGGGTGTTTGAGGAGCGGCTCTTCAAGCCATCTGTGGCCCCGCACGTCGCGACTCCAGCACCACCTGAGGAGGACTTGCAAGAGGCACCCAAGACGGATGCTCCAGCCTGCGGTCACCCCTCAGGAGACCGCTTGTTGCTCGTGCTCTAGCCTCAGGAGGGGTGCTGGACCGAAGAGTTCAAGGCATACTTGCTTCAAGGCACCCTGCCAGAGAAGGAGGAGGATGCTGAGCGCGTGGCCCGTCAGGCCACCGCGTACTGCATCAAGGATGGTGAGTTATATTGCAGGAGGCCCAATGACATTTTGTTGTGGTGCATCTCTAGGGAACAGGGGCTAGAGCTGCTGGTGGACATACATGGTGGGGACTGCAGGCACCACTCCTCGTCGTGCACCCTGGTGGGCAAGGCGTTTCGCAGCGGCTTCTACTGGCCCACCACGCTCAACGATGCTACAGAGCTGGTGCGCTCTTGTGAATCATGCCAGTTTCACGCCAAGTAGATCCATCAGCCCGCGCAGGGCCTATAGACGATCCCACTCACTTGGCCGTTTGCGGTCTGGGGGATGGACATCTTGGGACCGTTCCCTCGGGTGCCAAGGGGCTACCGATACCTCTATGTCGCCATCGACAAGTTCACCAAGTGGGTGGAGGTAGAAGCCATGCACACCATCCTAGCTGGATTAGCCGTCAAGTTCATCAAGGGAATCGTGAGCCGATTTGGGGTCCCCAATCGCATCATCACCGACAACGGCTTGTAGTTCACCAGCAATCTTTTCAAATCATAATGTTCTAACCTTGGAACGCAGATCTGCTACGCCTCAGTAGCACACCCAAGGAGCAATGGACAGGCTGAGAGGGCCAATGCGGAAGTCCTGAGGGGCCTCAAGACCCACACCTTCAAGAAGAAGCTCGAGGCCTATGGCAGGGGCTGGCTCCACGAGCTGCAGTCCGTGTTGTGGTCCATCCGCACCACCATGACCAAGCCAACAGGAGAAACGCCGTTCTTCCTCTTCTACGGAGCAGAAGCAGTTCTCCCTCATGAGGTCAAGCATCGCTCCACGCGGGTCCTAGCGTTCGATGAAACGTAGCAGAATGCCACACGGAGGATGGATCTTGTGCTGGGGGAGGAACGCCGCCGTCAAGCCTCGCTCCGAGCAGCGAGGTACCAGCAGGCGCTGCAGCAGTACCACTGCCGCAGCGTCCGCTCCAGGACGTTAGAGGTGGGTGATCTCGTCCTAAGGCGGGTGCTCTCCAGGGAGGGGTTGCATAAGCTCTCTCCCATGTGGGAGGGCCCGTTTAGGATTGCTCGTGTCTCTAGGCCTGGCGCCGCGTGCCTGGAGACACAGGATGGGGTCCCCATCCAGAATGCCTAGAACATCCAGCACCTCCGGAAGTTCTACCCCTGAAGAAAGGCTCCGGCCTATGAAGCAAGGCTCCGGCCTGTGAAGGTCTCCGCTCGTGACACTCTCACATAATAATGAGTGGGGCTGTACACGCCCCGGAGTCTCCTGAGAGTTGCCCTGGGGCCTCATGGGGGCTCCCTCCCACGTCCTAGTGGCAGCACTTAGGTCCGCGCTGGTGAGGAGACTAGATTAGGTGCCGAACGCGGCTGTTCATTTGCCTTCTGAAGTTGCTTGTAGGTTTTTAGTAGTCTTTCAATGGATTTGGTAGTCTTGAATGCTGGTTCCTCGAGTTGTGTTTTCTCCAAATCTATTTTGGTCCAAGGACGTGAGAGAGGTGGCAGTCGCCCGCCACTTCTCCTCGTGCTCCTCGCGCATGGGGCTAGGTAGGTGTGTGCACCCAGGGCTTGCCTTTGCGCGCAAACACCATGCCGAACCCTGTTATTTCGGCTTCATCCTCGCGAGGAGCCCTCGATCGAGTCCACTGGCGCCAGCACCCCTCATGTTTGTGCTCGACGGACAGCGCGACGCGGTGCATCAGGTCCAAACTAACCTATGGCAGGGGGCTCGCGTAAGGGGGAGTAAGTCACTCGACAAATTTTCTCTTTTTCCAAAGGACAGCTCCGCCCTGCCGCGGCTCCTGAGGGCATAGGGCATATCCCCTGGGGGCCCTGTCAGGTACCTAAGGTCAGGTTCTCATGAGGCGGAGGACGACTGCACATACCAAGCTAAGCCTTGCTACCTTAAACCGCTCAAATTGCAAACACTACAGCACGGCATCAAGACGGCAATTATAACATAAAAAGGCATAGCAGCAACGGTTCATTACACGCCCCCACAGGGCACATTCTTCTTTTTTTTGATTAGCAGGAGAAAGGAAAAGCTAAACCAAGAGGGCCCGAAGGCGTACAAGCTTGGCACCAGCGCCGCATCCTCAAGCAGCGCCTCAAGGTAACCCGGCGCTCCACCAATTCTTCCATAGGAGATCTGGGGCCACCGGCCTTGAGTCCAAGTTCGCCGGCCCCCAGCTTCAAGCCGGGCTTCTCCCCAGCTTCACTAGAGTGCTACATCGGGATGAACCACCGGCGTCCTCGACACGAGCACGACGATGCGGAGGCCAGTCCTAGCCACCGCTGCTCGAGCTCTCGTCCGAGGAAGAGCTGCCGTCATGGGAGGAGGAGCACGCGCCACCAAGGCCAAGCTCGCCGCCGCCACCATCGTCGTCGCTGCTGTCCTCCGGGAAGCACCCCACGCGGCGGCCATCCCCCCTGAACACCCTCACATAGAGGGTCGCCAGGCCGTCGTACTTGAAGTGGAGGGTGCACCTTCCGCCAAGGCCACGCGCGCGGGCGAAGGTCTGCCAGCCACGGGCCAGCACCACATTGCCAGAGGCGGAGACCTCGGTACCAACCCACGAAGCTCTGCTGCAGCACCCGTCAGCCTGCAGCCAAAGGCCATCAAGCCCTGAAGAAGGAAGCTCGCCGGAGAAGAAGCGTTGGAGCCGGAGCGAGGTGCCAACCGGGCTCTCCGACCACACCACAAACACGGGGATCACCTCCAGCGAGGAAAAGAGCGGATGAGGCGGGCGCACGATCATGGCACGCCTCCCTTCATCATGGGGGCTGCTCCGAGGCCGGTGGCCCCTGCCGCGGGAAGAGGTGCCATTGCAGGCGCCTAGAACAACGCTGCCTCTGGGAGGCGCGCGCCCGCGCCCCCTGGATGCTACCGGAGGGACCGCATGGTGCTTGTCGGTGTCAAAACCGGCGGATCTCGGGTAGGGGGTCCCGAACTGTGCGTCTAGGCGGATGGTAACAGGAGACAAGGGACACGATGTTTTTACCCAGGTTCGGGCCCTCTCGATGGAGGTAAAACCCTACTCTTGCTTGAATGATATTAATGATATGGGTAGTACAGGAGTGGATCTACCACGAAATCAAGAAGGCTAAACCCTAAAGCTAGCCTATGGTATGGTTGTTGTAAGAGGGCTAGGGTTACACAGAGTCGGTTACAATGGTAGGAGATCTACATATTCGTATTGCCAAGCTTGCCTTCCACGCCAAGGAAAGTCCCATCCGGACACGGGACGAAGTCTTCAATCTTGTATCTTCATAGTCTTGGAGTCCGGCCGATGATGATAGTTCGGCTATCCGGACACCCCCTAGTCCAGGACTCCCTCAGTGCTTGCGGGGACGACCATGGCCCCTCTTGGGGGGAGGAGAGGCTGGCCTCTCCTTGGAGGCTTTCCCCTTCTCGGCCGCTGAAAACCTTTTCGTCGATGCCATGGGAGCAAGACGGAGAGGAGAGAAGCAAGCGGGAGCAAGACGAAAGAAAGATGGACAGGGGGCTCTGCCCCTCCCTCACATTTATAACCAAGGGAGGCCAGCCGCCGGCCTCCACGACCACGCGCCATCATGACCTTCTGCATGCCGCATCGACCAGTCAAGTCGAGCAGTTGCCGAGGCAGTGTGGGGAAGCGGAGTCGCCTACGTCCAGTCAATCGCCACGCGTTATCAAGGCCGCAGGCGGTTAGGGCCCGCGGCGCTCCGCACTTGCCTTTTGGTTTCGTCTAGAAGCCAAGTCCGAGCGCGCCTTGGGCCCGGGGGCTACTGTCGGCATCCTGGATTCGGGGGTATCCAGCCTTGCCTGCCTGCGGCCCACCACGTGACTCCATCGATGGCCTGGTATGGCCCAGCTTCAACACCAACACTGCAAGACCCTCGCGAGGGGCCAAGCCTCGCGAGGCGGATGACGTGAAGACCCCCGAAGGACTTGGCCTCCTCAGGAGGGCTCCTGAGGGGCGGAGAGTTCTATGCAGGTACCTCACGAGGCTTAGCTGACGTGAGCCATGACGACCAAGGCCAGGCGGGCGCTAGGCGGGCGCAGAGCGCAGGTTTCCTCTTCGGTGCAAGGGTGGCAAGCCTCAGGCGCGGAGTCCCGAGGAATCAGCCAAAGGTTTCCATTTTAGTGCAACAAGACCAAGACCTCCAGGACGGCAGGACGGAGGTCATCACCGAGCCCATCGCAGCGTCACGACCAGAGGCTTTTCGCAGGTGAGTACTACTTTTGTCAGGATAGACTGTACTACTTCTCCCCTTTCAGATCCCGCCGCTGTGGAATCCCTTCCCGCTCATATTTGGGAAGAGGACCAGGGCCACTATATATAGGATTTAGCCACCACCATAGAAGGGGACCGAGATCAGGACAAGTAGAGCACCACACCAGCTCAAGAACACCTCACCTCCCGAGGCTTGTTCATCCACTGTACTAGTTCATTCATAGCCCCTCGAGGCAATCCACCACACCACAGTGGATTAGGGTATTACACCACAATGGTGACCCGAACCAGTATAAATCTCTGTGTCTTTTTGTCGCTTTGAGATCGACGCACTAGGCTTAGGAGGATCATGAGTAGGCAGCCTGGGCAGGTTGAGATCTCCGCACGCAGCCCTAAATCCGACACTAACTTTTTTATTTGAACTTCTTTGTGTATTATTTTAGAAATGTGAAATTGGAGTTTTCTTAGAAACATCGAGCTTCTTTGTCATTTTCAATTAACCATATTGGTTTTATTCTTTAGTAATTGAGAAAGTCAGAGTTTTTAAATAAATATCAAACTGATATGCTTTTTCCAATTGAACTTCTTTGTTATTTTGAATTGAACTTATTGGTTTTTTTCTTTAGTAACCGAAAAAATCCGAGTGTTCAAGTATTATATCAAACTGCTCCATTTTTTAAATTTAAACTTCTTCATTTTATTTCTTTTAGTAATGGAAAAAATTCTAGGTTTGTAATGAACCTCGAACCACTCATCTATTTTAATTTGAACTTCTGGTTTTCTTCATAAATCAGAAAGATCCATCAAAATCCATTGGAATTGTTTGAACTTTTTTGTTTGACATTTTCTTTTACCTTTCTAATTTTATTAGTTTTGAACTTTGAGAGTTAAAAAGTCCATTTATACATGAACTTCTCGACGATATGTCCACGACCGGCTCAAGTTTTATGCATTCCTATATATTCAAAAAAGGAAAGGGAAATAGCAAAAATGTTGCGTTCTTATGAACACCACTAACACTTTTTGGGAGCACAGTATTCCACTGTAATTTATTGCATAATTTTGCCGCAGAAAATGTCGTTTTTTGTTGTTGTCAACATCAAGTAGCATAACTTGATTTTTTATGATGGAATTATACTAATAGAACTGCTACAGGTTTTCTTGTTGAACTGCTACTGAATGATGGCACAACACTTGAAACCCCTTGCATCACACTATGAACTTCTCCTTGGCCATCTTTATTCATTCTTCGTTCTTTTTCTTACACAAAAACACAAAATTTTCGACCAGGAACATGTGCAAATCAAACTTTTACACATTTTTCCAATGAGAATTTTTTTAGATAGGAGCAATACATATGTATATTGTGTCTTGTCGCAAGTAGGACGATCAGATTTATCTCCTGTACACATGCAGTTTGTTCGGCGTGCTTCCATCATTTTTTTTGACCTGCCATGAAAGCTTTGCTCAACCTTCCACAAACATCAAAAGGGTGTTTTTCATGCTGTCGGCTAGAATTCAGCATAGAGAGCATAGTTAACTAGGTAACATCCATTTTTTTCTATAGGAAACCTCTTAGACATTTTGACGAACACTTACATGGAAGAGCACACGACGAGCCTAGCTTCTGGATCGGGTCAATGGAAGAGCACGAATCTAGAGATGAGGGATGGGGATGGAGTTCACTCGCTGCCTTCCAAGAGGAGCGGTGCCCTCCTGCGATGTGTGGCCTCCAGCTACCCTCTCCGCTGCCGACGACGGTGCTGCGGGGCAATGCGGCATGGGCAGCCGGGACACGCAAAGGGGCGGTGGCACGCTGTCGGTGATGAGCCCATTGGTAGCGATTTCTACGGTGGAGCCCCGTGCATCTGCTGCAGGATGCTAGATATCACGGTATCAGAATAATATTCTGATCACAACCTGAACTGCCTGAGTAACGCGCCTGAACTTCCCTTTGTACGAACCCGACCTTCGGGCTATCTTCGCAGCTGTGTCTCTCCGCGCGAATTATTCTGCTCAGTCGTGTTCTATGTGATATAAGTGTAATCTACAAACGATTTTCAGCAACTAAATACCCGTTTTAAATAGGAATCTCGCTCATAGGCAGATTTTGCACTCGGGTCGTGATGAACTCGCATTTTTTTGCAATTTTACTGCCTGAGTTGTTCGACTTGAACTTCCCCCTGTCCTAGGTTGAACTTCCGCGAACTTTGCCCAAACGGGGCTTGCTATATACCATTGGAAAGCTATGGACACGAGTATCATGGCACAAGTTATTTTTTTGGCAAAATGTAAGCGGCTTAAGAGCAGTTTTGAAAACCGTTTTTTCTTCATACAGAAAACGTGAATCGTATTTTCGATTGCATTTCTAAACCATTTATTGGAATGAGGCAAATAATATGGCGTTGGAAAGCTGCTGCAAAAACGCTCCTTCCACATGCTGAGAGTTTTCTCTAATTCCTTATGGTTAAAGAGTAATTTGAAAAATCGCAAAAATTCGCAAACCAAATAGCCGGCTTCGTATTTTCGATGCCATTTCTGAACGGCTAATCCAATTGAGGCAAATGATATGGCGTTGGAAAGCTTACAAAAATGCGCAAATTCTGCATGTTGAAAGTTTTTTCTAATTTTCGAGTTTTTAAGAGTAATTTAGCAAACCGTACAACTTCAACCGAGTTTATATTTTCATGCTAAATTTTTAACCATAACTCCGAATGCAGAAAATGATATGGCGTTGGAAAGCTTGAGGAAATGGAAACTTTTCGTTATGTATTGTTTCTCCTAATTCCTTACGTTTTTAATTCTATTTTGAAAATGGCTGAAAATGTATTTTCGCCTTAATTTCTACAAACTTTATCGGAATGGGGGAAATAATATACCGTTCAAAACCTACGGAAAATGCAAAACTTTTTCATGTTGACTTTTTTCTCTAATTCCCAACCGTCTTCATGTAATTTCAAAAACAGTGAGATCATTCGTTCTGCCTTTATCGTGAAATAGATTCGTCAAAAATGCATCGCGTGAAGTACGTGAACTTCTCGGTATGAAACCTTGAACTTCATTTTGTTTTTCACGTGCTTTTTTTCCCGTTGCTCTCCATCCACGCACCGGAACACTCATCGTAATTGAGCAAGTGATATACCGATGGAAAGCTGCTGTAGACACGCAACTTTCGCGTGTTGATCATTTTTTCAGACTTGCAACGGTTTTAAAAGTTTTTCATGTGAAATTCATTCAGTGTAGTAGTTGAACTTCCTATTATTTTTAGTTGAACTTTTGTGACGCTTTTCGCTTGTAATTTTTTCATCCATTCGTTAGTGTTACACAAATGATATTCCTTTTGTACAAATCTCTCTCACAATAATTTTTTGGATTTTCTCCGAGGAAGGACTTGAACTTATAACAACAAAACTTTTAGCCTTTACTTTTTTTATTCTTTTTAATACAAAATGCACGCCATGTAGTACATGAACTTCTGACAGTTATCAAACTGAACTTCTCTCGGTTACGTGAAATTTTTTAAGTTTTTTTATGAATTTTTAATCTGATTTTCTGAATCCTTTTTTATGAATTTATGAAGCGCTATATTTTTAATAGTTGAACTTCTTTTTAGTTTATTTTTGAACTTCTTGTTTCCATTCTTTAATAACGAGGAAATTTTTAGTTTTCTATAATCATCGAACTTCTTCATGTGTTTAATATGGAATTCCTGGTTTTATTTCTTAATCTTTTATTACAAATTTTGAAGTGCTCTATTTTTAATAGTTGAACTTCTTGTTATTTTATTTTTGAACTTCTTGTTTGCATTCTTTAATAACTAGGAAAATCTAAGTTTTCTATAATCATCGAACTTCTCCGTCTTTTTAATATGGACTTCCTGGTTTCATTTCTTTTAGTAGCGAAAAAATCCTACTTTCTGATAGACATCGAGCCGCTCCGTTTTTAAATTTGTAGAAAACGCACACTGATAGTACGTGAACTTCTCACAGTTATCAATCTGAACTTCTCTCGGTTACTTGAAAATATCTGAGTTTTTTATAGACATTGAACCACTCTACCCTTTTTAATTGAACTTCATTCTGTATTTTTTAGAATATGAAAAATATTGAAGTTTTGTAATTAATATCGGACTGCTTCGTTATTTCAAATTGAACTTCTTGGATTATTGTTAGTAAGTGGGAAAATTAGAGTTTTTAATAAATATCGATCTGCTTTGTTTAAAAAATTTGAACTTCTTGGTTTTATTATCTGGTAATGAGGAAAATATGAGTTTTCCATATATAGTGAACTACTCATTTTTTTCATTTGAACTTCTGGGTATTTTAAAATTGGACTTTCTTTGGTTTTGTAATAAACAATGAACTTCTCCGTTGTTAAATTTAAACCTCTCTGTTTTTTGAGAAACGAGATTAATTCATTTTTTATACAATGAACTTCTTTTTTTTAATTTGAACTTCTATGTTATTATTTAATAACGCGGAAAATCTATGTATTGTAATAAACATCAAACCACCCTCATTATTTAAATTTGAACTTCTATGGTTTTCGTAGAAACAAGTTAAAGATTGTTAAACTTTTTTTAACTATTGTGTTTTTTATAAACACTCGTGTTGCTTTTCACATTATTTTTTGTTCTTTTTTCTCTGAAGTAATTACATGAACTTTTTACAACAAAATGATTGAACTTTCAGAGGATGTTTGTGCATAATTTCTATTTTTGTAAGGTCACCACGCATTAATTATTACCCAAAATGAAAAGAGGGTATTTTTCCACATGCCCACAGACATGTATTACTCCTACTTAACAAGAGCTAACCGAGGACACTGAAGCACATTTTGTATGGTCACACATAATCTTATCTTTTGTGTGCACCCATAAACCAAATTAATTTAAACCACCAAAATACATAAATTAATTTTGTTGGTACTGTTTTTAACATGTAATTGAAGGTCGGACGTCTCATAATTTAATTTTTGAACCATGCAGGGGTGGAGCACGTGAACTTCTTGCAACAAACATTTTAGGCTTTTAGTTTTGTATTATTTTATTCTCATCCGAAACACATTCTGTATAGTAGTTGAACTGCTCGCTGTTTTCAATTGAACTTCGGCCACGTATTCTTCGAAAAAATGTTTTTAAATAAGCATCAAACTACTCCTTTATTTTAATGAACTTCTTTAATTTTATTCTTGAGTAACGAGGAAAACCTAACTTTTTTATAAACCTTACTTTTTTTGTTTTTTGAAACCGTAAAACAACGTTCTTTTTATAAAAAATAAAAATCAAAGTCATGTGTTATGTTAATTTGAACTTCTTGCTTTTCTTTAGACACGAAAATTTCTGATTATTATAAACATTGACCTGCTATGTATCTTAAATTTGAACTTCTAGGTTTAGTTTGAGAGACGAAAAAAATTGTCTACTGTTTTAACTTATAGGCTTTTGGGGTTTTGTGAACTTCTAGAGTTTATTTTAGCAAACTCTTTTTTTTGAGTAAAATGCCTTTTGGCTTGTTTTATAACACCAATTTTTCTTCTCTGTTTTTCCAACCTTCTATCACTTTGTATAAGTGAACTTCTTCAGAACATAATGTTTGAATTTCCTTGAGGTTTTCTCATCAACTAAATGCACTCATTTTTGTGATATTAAAAATAACTGGCACTCTAGGGAGGGTCGAATTTTGCTGACCAAGAAGTAGATGAACCTTGTCCGACGTAATAGTTGGACTTCACTTAACTCCAGATTTCCTCTCCAACAACATTACATGGGCACAATTAAAGTCACAACTAAATAAATGGATTCAAATAGCATTCAAATCATACTGAAGAATTAGTGTTGGGCCGCAGTCTGAAACAAGATGTAGCAAAGTGGCACGAATTACTCAGTACATGTGCATTAGTGAGTTGATTAAAACAAGAATAGAGAGAGCTCGGTGCAGGTCACACTAAAATAAAGCAAAGAATATATTAAGATAGAGATCCATCAGCCACAACCAAATGCATTCACGAGAAACAAATAACTACAGAGAATAGCACCATCCATTAGAGCTTCTTCATGTTCGTTCATGAGATGGAATTTTTCCTCACTCAAACCTTTTGTACAGTTAGGCGGCAGTGGCATTGTAGCATGCAAGGCAGCAGAGGGAGAGGAGCACCAGGAGCGTCGCGCTATTGTCGTTGATGCTGCAGCGGCTAGCAGCTATGAGATGATGATGGGTTATGCTGTGAAGCTACCAAGTACTACTCCCTCCATTCACAAATTTAAGATGTTTTAGATATTTCAATATGGACTACATACGAACTGAAATGAGTGAACATACACCCTAAAACATGACTATATGCATCCGGTTCAGAAAAAGGTTAGAACATCTTATATTTGTAGCTCTGTATTTCCCCAAGCTCAGTCAGCTGAGCGATGCCCGATATCTAATGCGAAAATAATGGTTTAATGAATCATTGCCGGAGATTAGTGCTGCAACGCTCGCACACTCCTGAAGCAGCAAGAACTTGAGTATCATAAAGTACGTACACGTTGGAGGAAAGACTTTATTGGGCTTCGGTCCTGCACTCCTGCTATAGCCTCACCTTCTTTGCCTTTATCCGCTTTGCGGCCATGTAAGTCACAGCAGCAGAAAGAGTGTACCTGGTAATGACAAAAGATAAGGTGGTCACATGATAGCCACAATCAATAGCATAATTAAGATCACATATTGTGTATATAGACTGGGAAACCTAAGGGATTTCAAGAATGTACGTATCACTTTATGCTATTCTCTGATTTCTTCAACACATTATTTTCCTATAGTAATTCCATTTGGTAAATGTATCCTGGAGTAGATTCTAGTGCTTCAGTCAAAATGTTAGATCATGATAGAACATCCCATAATTCTGTAACTTGGCACACCAGCACAATGCTATAGCTGCAAGTACCACATGCAACGCTGCGAGACTCCAACGATGATTGTTAGATTCATGATACAAGCTAGATTCATACAAGCAAAGTTTTTTGCTCGAATAAGGCAAGATACCAATTCATCATTCGAGCACTAGATGTGCTCGAATAAGGCCGCAAGCACCAACGACGAAGTTCTATGCAGAAGAGGAAGACATCCATGGTGTGCCAGCGAGGCACGATAGTGTCGGGGGATGGGGCATGGACCCTTGGGCGGTGTGCTTGGGACTGGCGGTGGATGCCGCGCTCGTGTGCCAGGGGGTAGGGGTGCTGATGGTTGGACCCAGGCGCGGGAGCGGCGTAGCTGCCGGACCTAGGAGTGGGGTCAGTGCACTGCGGCGGCTGGACCCAGGCGCGGGGGTGGCACGGCAGCCGGACCCAAGAGTGGGGCGGCGCCAGGGCCAAATACAGGTGAGGGGGCTGTGCGGGGACGGATCCAGGCGGGGGGCAGCTCCAGCATGGATAGAAGGCCGCCAACGGCCACCGCAGCAGAGGGCAGAGCTGGGGAAAGTCGTGGTGGCCCCTCTGGGAAGGTCACGGCGGCGCCCCGACAAGGCCGCGACCCCTATCTGTGGCCAAGGGTGGCTCTGCGCGTCAGGTCCGGTGGGTGGCGGAGATCAGGCGGTGGAGGGCGGAGCGGCTGGGTGCCATGGGGCAGGGCGGCAGCGCGGTGGGAGGAACGGAGGCGGGGCGGCGGCTCGCTGGGAGGCCGGGAGCTGCGCGCCGCGGGGCGGTTCGGCGGTGGTGGCGCGCTTCGGGAGAGCGGCCACGGTGGTGGCACGATTCGGGAGGGCGGCGACGGTGGTGGCCTGATTCGGGGAGCGCCAATCGAGGGGTTGGGGGATTAGATCAAGGGGTGGGGGGTTAGGAACGGGATCGGGATTGAGGGGATGCGGGTCTGGGAACGGATCGTGGGCGCACGGGTTCGGCTAGTTCGGGAACATCTCATCTGGTCCTTATAGGGCGCCGCTTGATCCAAATAGTTATTCTGATCCCGGGATTAGAATAGTGTTACTCTCTCTCTCTCTCTCTCTCTCTCTCTATATATATATATATATATATTCTATCCATTTTTTATCGACAACAACAGTTGTCGTTTGACCAAGCGATATATTCACTGGTCCATCTTATGGTAGGTCATGGCGACATGCATGTATGACCAAAGTACCATTACGTGCATCTGCCCCGCCGACACGAAGTGGGAGGTGGGTCAAGCACCATAGCTAGGTAGCTACGACATTATGTCATTATAGATATATCCAAGGGTGCTTTCGAGTTTGCAAGGCAGGTGCCACCAAAGTTGTGCATTGTGTATTTAAAGTTTTAAACATCACACCCTATATTCCTACATATATTTGGCCACTTGCAGGTGGTTTTTGACTTCTGGCCCCTCTCATCGATCTTCGACGACACGCCCAACCGTGGGCCCACGCCGTCAAAGTTGTGCATTGGAATTTTGAACATCAGAGACCACCCTTTTCACTCATATATATTTGGGCCACATGATGGTGTGGCTATCTTCTGACCCTCTCTAATGTTTTTTGTTGCAAAGACTCGGATAACGCTCAATAGACACGGGTGTACTGGCTTAACCGTGTGTGATGCAAGTGCACTGTGAAATCACCACGACTGGGCAAGCACGATCAAGGGTGTATGTAATGGATTAACTATGCGCGATGCTAGTGGGTTGTGAAATCACCACGACTATGCAAGCGCGAGTAGGGGTGGAGGTAGTGGTTTAACCCTGTGCAATGCAAGTGTTCTATGAATCACTATGACTACGCAAGCACGAGCAAAGGTGGAGGTACTGACTAACCGTGTGCGATTTTAGTGCACTGTAAAATCACCACCTGCATCAGCTAAAGGCGGGTAGTTTATTTAGACTGAATTCCACGTCTACGTCTGAAAATTACGATGAATCGTGTGTGATAGTGTAGGACCTTGAAGTACGTCTAGAGGGGGGGTGATTAGACTACTTGACCAATAAAAACTTAACCTTTTCCCAATTTTAGAGTTTGGCAGATTTTAGCTATTTTAGAACAAGTCAAGCAATCATCACACAATTCAAGCAAGCATGCAAAGAGTATATAGGCAGCGGAAATTAAAGCATGCAACTTGCAAGAAAGTAAAGGGAAGGGTTTGGAGGATTCAAATGCAATTGGAGACACGGATGTTTTTGGCGTGGTTCCGATAGGTGGTGCTATCGTACATCCACGTTGATGGAGACTTCAACCCACGAAGGGTAACGGCTGCGCGAGTCCACGGAGGGCTCCACCCACGAAGGGTCCACGAAGAAGCAACCTTGTATATCCCACCATGGCCGTCGCCCACGAAGGACTTGCCTCACAAGCGGTAGATCTTCACGAAGTAGGCGATCTCCTTGCCCTTACAAACTCCTTGGTTCAACTCCACAATCTTGTCGGAGGCTCCCAAGTGACACCTAGCCAATCTAGGAGACACCACTCTCCAAGAAGTAACAAATGGTGCGTTGATGATGAACTCCTTGCTCTTGTTGTTCAAATGATAGTCTCCCCAACACTCAACTCTCTCTCATAGGTTTTGGATCTGGTGGAAAGAAGATTTGAGTGGAAAGCAACTTGGGGAAGGCTAGAGATCAAGATTCATATGGTAGGAATGGAATATCTTGGCCTCAACACATGAGTAGGTGGTTCTTTCTCAGAAATGGTAAGTTGGAAGTGTAGGTTCGTTCTGATGGCTCTCTCCACGAATGAAGAGGAGGTAGAGGGGTATATATAGCCTCCACACAAAATCTAACTGTTACACACAATTTACCAAACTTGGTGGGACCGAATCGTTAAACTCGGTCGGACCGATTTAGTAAACCTAGTGACCATTAGTGATTTTCGGTGGGACTGACATGCAACTCGGTGAGACCGATTCGGTTAGGGTTAGGGCATAACGTAATGTCGGTAAGACGGATTACACAAACTCGGTGAGACCGATTTGGTAATAAGCTTTCCAGAGAGTTGGTCAGGTAAACTCGGTGGGACCGATTTGCTCTTTTCGGTGAGACCGAAATGTTACAAAAAGGAAACCGAGAGTTTACATTGCAATCTCGGTGGGACCGATCGCTCACTTCGGTTAGACCGAAACGTTACAAAGGGAAACAGAGAGATTACAACCCCATCTCGGTGAGACCGAGATCCCTATTGGTAAGACCGATTTGCTTAGGGTTTGTGGCAGTGGCTATGACTTTTGGAATCGGTGGCGCCGGATAGGAAGAATCGGTGTGACCGATTTTGGCTTTGGGTTTAGGTCATTTGTGGATGTGGGAAAGTAGTTGAGGGTTTTGGAGCATATCACTAAGCACATGAAGCAAGAGGCTCATTAAGCAACACCTCATCCCTCCTTGATAGTATTGGCTTTTCCTATAGACTCAATGTGATCTTGGATCACTAAAATGTAAAATGAAGAGTCTTGAGCTTTTGAGCTTGAGCCAATCCTTTGTCCTTAGTATTTTGAGGGATCCACTTTCATCATCCATGCCATGCCATTCATTGAGCTTTCCTGAAATAATAGTCTTGGAATAGCATTAGCTCAATGAGCTATATGTTGTTATGAATTACCAAAACCACCTAGGGATAGTTGCACATTCAGATATACCAACTAACTAGAAATCTAAAAACAAGCTACCCGCCTTGAGGGTTGCAAAAATTAGCGGTTCTGCCGCTTTTCCTTATTATCATACATGCATATTCTTATTGGACTGTGTGCAATCTTGGGTGCTCCCGGCCCACATCAATTCCTTTACCCAAATTTTAGTAGCCGCGGTACTTCAACCGTTGCCCCCACTTCTCCAACACCGACCTTATAGTAAAATTGCAGTAGCAGAGGCATTTGAACCGTCGCCCTCCCTCATCCACCACCATCTCCACCCATCATTACTAAAATTTTCAGTAGCCGTGGCGTATCCCCAAACACCACCACCCCTCCATAGTCCCCCACTCGCCCCCCTCCCCCCTCGAACCCTATCCCACCAACCCCTATCAGTCTGCCCGTTCCTCCTAGCTTAGATGATAAAGTTCAGGTTACCCAGCGATTCTCATACTGTCGCTCCACTCCCCTGAGTTTTTAGATGAGGCATGTGGTGTCCCTCCCCTCTAGATCTACATCCCCTGCTCTAGAATGTCACAGCCTAAGCCCGACCACATATATCAGGGAGCCCGATGAGCGTTCGTCCAAGAAGAGGTTTATCATGGCCTCTCCGACGGACATTGGCGAGGTGGCTGCCATTTGCCCCGACCTGTCTATCTCGGAGCAACACCTTGCCACGGAAGCCAGCGAAGACGTTGACTATGTTTTCATGCCAAAGGCTTCACGTCAGCGGGCTAGCGTATTACTGTATCTTAGGAAAGCTGGCTACGACATCAAGCTCGTTGATAGCGACGGCTTCATGCAGGCCATGTCACAGGTTAAGTGGTCCATCCCCAACCCCTCTGGTTCAACCATCGTCGATCTCTTTGATGGCCCTGCCGCTGATCTCCTCCACCATGCGGTCAAGAATTTGCGATCCTTGTACGCCATCGAGCCCATTCTGTCATTTCTGAAGGACATGTTCTACGGTGGTGGCTTGGGATCCTCAATTGCCAAATCATATCTCATCGACCATGACCACGAGGAGGGCACAAACAAAGGTTCTTCCAAGGTGAAACAGCCCATCTGTGACATCAGAGAGCGCAACATGGGTCTGTGCTCGTCCAACTAGAAGGATCCGGTCCATGACATGTGAGGCAACATCCTATCAGCAAATTTTACCTTTTCTAGCTTGCCCACCCATACCCTTTGTTGTAGTAGCTTTTGCCATGCGGTATTTTAACAGTGTTGTGTTTAATTATTTCAGTTATGCAAAAATGTAATGTTCAATAGGGCTATGTGATGTTTAAGTTTGAATTTTCCACTTCAGTTTCACGAATGGCTATGTTTGGTTGTTTATAGTGAGTAGATGCCTGGTTTATCTGTATTTGGTTGTTAGGTTGGTTGAAGTGAGCATTTGTCCAGTTATCAAGCAGATGCCTTGTTTATCTGTATTTGATTGTTAGGTTGGTTGCAGTGAGCATTTGTCCAGTTATCAAGCATATGCCTTGTTTACCTATATTTGGTTGGTTGGTTGTAGTGAGCATATGTCTAGTTTTCAAGAAGATGCCTTGTTTCTGTATTTGCTTGTTAGGTTGGTTGCAGTGAGCATTTATCCAGTTTTCAAGCATATGCCATGTTATCTGTATTTGCTTGTTAGGTTGGTTGCGGTGGGACTCTGTCCAGTTTTGAATGGCTATATTTGATTGTTATACTAATCATTTATGACTTGTTTATTCCAGTCATTCGCAATGTGATGTTCATTTTGTGCAAGTAGGAACTGTGCCACTCGATTTCATTAATACAAGTTAAAACGACTATTTTTGGTTCCAGTTATGCATGGTGTAGTTAACACATGCCCTTTATTTCAGTTTTACACATTTATCCAGTGTGATGATTAAGCATGACCTAAGTTCTATTCATTTTCAACAATACCAGTTTGAGTTGCAATATTTGATGGCTATTAAGCCTGTTGTAGGTAAGATTCCCATCCATTTTATATCTGCTTTAACAACATGCTGAAACCAACACATTCAAGCTATCATTTGGAGATGATGTTGTTTATCTTTGCTATATTTGTTTAATGTTAAGGTTGTTGTACTTATCATGCCTTTCTACTACTTATGCAGGCCAACAACGGGAGTGGCCAGCATTTTCGGCTGAGGTTAGCTTCATCCCTCGGCTTGTACTCCGCCCGTCGTTCCATAATGTAGTGCATATAGATCTAGGCCTGGACACTTGTTAGCTTCTAATATTGACGTGTTGCTTGTTGGTACATATGCCCTTGGCAAAGATCCACGCATCAACCCTTTTTGCGTATGGGGCAATGAGATATTCATGAACAAGCATCAAGTGAGGAAGCTGATAAGGATTATTAGCAAAAAGATACGAACGGTGGCAAGCAAATTATTTGTTTACGCTCTATCCAACACAACCGTGAGATGTAGGATGGTAACTACAAACTCTGCAGCCTTCTCTTTTTACTGCCCATAATGAGTTGTTAGACAACAATGTGTGAATCTTTTTCGTTCACAATGGTTCCCGAAGCAGTTTACTCAAGATTACCTCGCAAAGTACATGATTGATGGACACACAATGAAGGTTAAAGTATTTCATCCAGACTACAATGAGCATCGAGAAGTCCTAATGAAGACAGTGAAGGATGGACGGGCAGCCATCACAAGGGGTTGGCCTAGAGTCGTGCGCGCATTACGCATGGAGGAGGGCACAATATGGGCATTCCGATTAACCTTCTCCAGCAACCAGAATGTCTTTTGCCTCTCTCTTTACAGTCTTTAGTACAACTGTGGTTCATCATTCTTTACTTGGTGCTTCTGTAGTTCTTCAGTATATCTACCTATGCCTCGAAGTATGCATTCGTGGTTGAACCTATATTTGTAATAAACACGGTTCGATATGAAATCAGTGATTGCCTACTTTAAAATTCAAAATCTGTGATTTTTAAATTAAGGATAAATTAGGGATTACACTGCACACGGTTTGTGAAAGCAAAATGTCTAACATAGACATGGAGATCAGACACGTTTCTCGGATCCACTATGTGTGCGATCAATCTCTACTACATACACAATCAGCCAAGAAAAAATGTTTGTGATTAACAACAACATCACACATAGTTCCTTTTTATTTAATGTTTGTGAAAGTCACCGTATCACACACCCTTGGCAATTATGGATTGTTTATGATGTTGTGCGCATCGCAAATGTTTGGTCATAGAAGAACGCGTGTGATCGGTCTTCATCCGACGCAGGTACGACGGATGAATCGTGTGGGATGTATTCAAGCTTCGCATACGGTTTTATAGGGACAACTATATGCGCTCTTATGTCGAATCGCATACAGTCGAGGAAAAGTAAATGTGTGTGATTGTCTACTTATCATACATGTTCTATAATCGTGAACTGTTTGTGATGGGTCACGCATTGTAAACGTAGCACCACTGAATACCGATTGTGATGGCAATGTGAGCACAAACGAGTTGCAAGGATGAAGCATTTAGGATATTCGACATATCAGAAATAGCTTTGTAGGGACAACTGTATGCATCGAGGCTCCCTATCCCCGACTGTTTCTGGATCGTGTGGGAAGGACCCCCCTATCGCACACACTCACTTGGCGACGGTTCAAAACACCATCGTGGAAAGGGCTTAAAAATTGTTTGTATAGCCCATCGTTGTACCGGTGCCACCTCGTCCTTAGCAGGTCTTCGTTTACTCCATAGCTTTTGTTTCGAGTTACAAATAAGAGCAACTAAACCAGTATCAAATACCTAGGCTCTACTACGAGAACTAGTAAGGTACACATCAATAACATGTATATCAAATATACCTTTGTTGATATTGCAAACCTTCTTATCTGCCAAGTACTTAGGGCAGTTCCGCTTCTGGTGACCATTCCCCTTGCAATAGAAGCAGTCAATCTCAGGTCTGGGTCCAGCCTTGGGTTTCTTCATGGGAGCGGCAACTGCCTTGCCATCCTTCTTGAAGTTCCCATCCTTTCCCTTGCCTTTCTTGAAACTAATGGTCTTATTAACCATCAGCACTCGATGCTCTTTCTTGATTTCTACCTCCGCGGCCTTAAGCATCAAGAAGAGCTCAGGGATCATCTTCTCCATCCCTTGCATATTATAGCTCATCATGAAGCCCTTGTAGCTTGGTGGCAGTAATTGGACAACTCTATCAATCACTACTTCATCCAGAAGATTAACTCCCAATTGATTCAAGCGGTTGTAGTACCCAAACATCTTGAGTGCGTTCTCACTAACAGAGATGTTCTCCTCCATCTTGCATCTAAAGAACTTGTCAGAGGTGTCATACCTCTCAACCCGGGTGTGAGCATCAAATACCAATTTCAGCTCCTGTAACATCTAATATGCTCCATGGTGCTCAAAATGTCTTTGGAGCTCGGGTTCTAAGCCGTAAAGTGATGACCCACAAAGGTTGGAAAAAGCGGTAGGCGTAAGCGGGGCGGTTGGCCTTTGCCTAGTGCCTAGGCGGTGCCTAAGCGCCCTAGGCGCGGCCTAGGCGGTAATATAGTTTTTACTCGAAGTGTATTTGTGATTTTTATGTGGGTGTTGATATTAATTTAGGGCATATGAATAAGTTAATTACTGGCTACTCCCACTGGAATATAACCTGCTTGGCATATCTGTGCAATATGTGGCATGATTGCTTGCTTGGGTAGGCAATTCCTTGCTTTCCCTGCCTAGACCTCCATTTATGCCCTAGGCGAGGCGTTTGGCCATTGCCTAGCGCCTAGGCGTGCCTAAATGCCTCCTAGGCACTACCTTTTCCAACAGAGCCCACAAGTGTAGGGGATCTATCGTACTCCTTTCAATAAGTAAGAGTGTCAAACCCAACGAGGAGCTGAAGGAAATGATAAGCGGTTTTCAGTAAGGTTTTCTCTGCAAGCACTGAAATTGTAGATGATAGATAGTTTTGTGATAAGATAAATAGTAACGAGTAACAAGTAAATAAAGTAAATAAAGTGCAGCTAGGTGGCCCAATCCTTTATGTAGCAAAGGATAAGCCTGGACAATTTCTAATAATGAGAAAGGAGCTCCCGAGGACACATGGGAATTATCGTCAAGCTAGTTTTCATCACGTTCATATGATTCGCGTTCGGTACTTTGATAATTTGATATGTGGGTGGACCGGTGCTTGGGTACTACCCTTACTTGGACAAGCATCCCACTTGTGATTAACCCTATTGCAAGCGTCCGCAACTACAAAAGAAGTATTAAGGTAAACCTAACCACAACATTAAACATATGGATCCAAATCAGCCCCTAACGAAGCAACGCATAAACTAGGGTTTAAGCTTCTGTCACTCTAGCAACCCATCATCTACTTATTACTTCCCTATGCCTTCCTCTAGGCCCAAATAATGGTGAAGTGTCATGTAGTCGACGTTCACATAGCACCACTAGAGGAAAAGACAACATACATCTCATCAAAATATCGAACGAATACCAAATTCACATGACTACTAATAGCAAGACTTCACCCATGTCCCCAGGAACAAACGTAACTACTCACAAAGCATATTCATGTTCATAATAAGAGGGGTAATAATATGCATAAAGGATCTGAACATATGATCTTCCACCAAGTAAACCAATTAGCATCAACTACAAGGAGTAATCAACACTACTAGCAACCCACAGGTACCAATTTGTGGTTTTGATACAAGATTGGATACAAGAGATGAACTAGGGTTTTGAGAGGAGATGGTGCTGGTGAAGATGTTGATGGAGATTGACCCCCTCCTGATGAGAGGATCGTTGGTGATGATTTCCCCCTCCCGGGGGAAGTGTCCCCAGCAGAACAGCTCCGCCGGAGCCCTAGGTTGGTTCCGCCAAGGTTCCGCCTTGTGGCGGCGGAGTTTCGTCCCGTAAGCTTGCGCAAGATTTTTTTCTAGGGTAAAATCTCTCATATAGCAAAAGATGGACACCGGGGGCCCACCAGGGGGTCCAGGAGACAGGGGGCGCACCCAGTAGGGGGGGCGCGCCCCCACCCTTCTGGACAGGGTGTGGGCCCCCTGGTGTATTTCTTTCGCCCAATTATTCTTATTAATTCCAAAAACATGTTTCGTGGAGTTTCAGGATTTTTGGAGCAGTGCGGAATAGGTTTCCAATGTTTCCTCCTTTTCTAGCCAGAATTCCAGTTGCCGGCATTCCCCCTCTTCATGGTAAACCTTGTAAAATAAGAGAGAATAGCCATAAGTATTGAGATATAATGTGTAATAACAGCCCACAATGCAATAAATATTGATATAAAAGCATGATGCAAAATGGACGTATCAGCTCCCCCAAGCTTAGACCTCGCTTGTCCTCAAGAGGAAGCCGATATCGAAAAATATGTCCACATGTTTAGAGATAGAGGTGTCGATAAAAATAAAGTACGGACATGAGGGCATCATGATCATTCTTATAACAACAACATATATAGATTTTATCATATGATTTCCTATGCTCAAGTGACAATCAATTCACAATGTCAAGTATGGTTCAAAAACTTCATTGAGAACTAACAAACTATAATCTCAGTCATTGAAGCAATTGCAATTTATCATAACATCAGAAAGAGTCAACAATAGAGCTTTTTGGCAAGTTCACATACTCAACTATCTTGTAGTCTTCTATAATTGCTAACACTCACGCAATACTTGTGGTTATGGAGTTTTAGCCGGACACTGAGAAAGATAGGGGCTTATTGTGTTGCCTCCCAAAGTATTCACCTTTAGGTGATGTCAACAATAATAGACCATGCTAACTTACATCCAATTGGATATATATATCATGATCTTTCAAACACGAGGAGCTTGCCAAAGGATAAAATGAAAAAGGGAAAGGTGAGGATCACCTTGACTCAAGCATAAAGTAAAAACATAAAGTAAAAGATAGGCCCTTCGCAGAGGGAAGTAGAGGTTGTCATGTGCGTTTAGGGTTGATGCACAAAATCTTAATGCAAAAGAACGTCACTTTATATTGCCCCTTGTATGTGGACCTTTATTATACAGTCCGTCGCTTTTATTACTTCCACAACAAGATCGTACAAAGCTTATTTTCTCTGCACTAATAAGTCATACATATTTAGATAGCAATTTTTATTGCTTGCAACATGACAACTTACTTGAAGGATCTTACTCAATCCATAGGTAGGTATGATGGACTCTCATGGCAAAACTAGGTGTAAGGATATTTGGAAGCACAAGTAGTATCTCTACTTGGTGCAAGGAATTTGGCTAGCATGAGGGGGAAAGGCAAGCTCAACATGTTTGGAAGGTCAATGACAATATACTTTAACTGAGATGTGCGAAAACATAAACCATTACGTTGTCTTCCTTGTCCAACGTCAACTCTTTTAGCATGTCATACTAAATGAGTGCTCCCAATTATAAAAGGTGTCCAAGATAATATATTTGTATGTGAACCCATCTTTCCTTATCACTTCCTATTAATTGCAACGATGACCAAAACTACGTTTATCAACTCTCAACAACTTTTATGCCTCATACTTTCTATATGTGAAGTCATCACTATCCATAAGATCAATATGAACTTTTTTATTCTTTCTACTTTCTCAAGATCATAGCAACATAGCAAAGCCCTTGACTCAACACTAATCTTTATTGTATATAGATCACGGACTCGATTACATAAATATATCACAATGCAAAACTCAAAACTACTTGATATCAAAACTTCAATCTACGAGATCAAGATACTACTAGAGGATCGAACTAAATAAAACGGTAAAGATAAGATTGTGATGGTGATATGATACCGGGGCACCTCCCCCAAGCTTGGCAGTTGCCAAGGGGAGTGCCCATACCCATGTGATTATGTCCTCGGAGGTGATGGAGGAGGTGATGATGACGGTGGATAATCGTACATTGAGCGTAAAAGCTCCTCCAACTTGCGGATAATGCCCTTGAGTCCGGCGATATGATCCTTCAACAGAATATTCTCCCGTGTGAGATACTTGTTCTGTATGTGAGCTAACTTAATCATCTTGAAAGCTTCAATCTCTGCTGGAGTAAAGAGGTTAGGTAAAGGTTGAGGGATATCTTCTTCTTTCACCGTCGGAGCTTGAACCTCCATGGCCTTCTTGATCCCTTGATCCTTATTGATCTCTTCCAGTTCTTCTCTTTTCAACTCTATCTTCAATAGCCAAGCATCCTTGTCTTCATTGTTGGAGGAGGGTGATGTCATGATGCTCTAAATCTGCAACAGAAACAACTCGAAACGAAAACAGAGGATATTTGCGCGATACGATGGTCAAAACCTTTGGGAGTATATATAATGAATTTTTACCGACCAAAATACGTAATGTGCAAGAAAATGGAATCCAGGAGGCACACGAGGTGCCCACGAGACAGGGGTCGCGCCCAGTAAGGGTGGGCGCGCCCTCCACTCTCGTGGGGGCCTCGTGTCCCTTTCGGACTACTTCTTTCTTCCTAAAATTCTTAAATATTCCAAAACTGATAAAAATTGCCATTGGAGTTGTTTTGGAGTCGGTTTACTTACCGTACCACCTACCTATTCCTTTTTGGAGTCTGGAACGTTCTGGAAAGTGTCCCTTATGTATTCCTCCGGGGTTACGGTTTCAATGATATTAGTTTCAACATTGATAGGATTACCTGAAATATAATGTTTAATTCTTTGACCATTTACCACCCTCGGACTTGTGCCTTCGAAGTTGTTGTTTTTTATGGCACCAGAACGATAGACCTCCTCGATAACGTAGGGACCTTCCCATTTAGAGAGAAGTTTTCCTGCAAAAAATCTTAAACGAGAGTTGAATAATAACACATAATCTCCTACGTTAAACTCACGCTTTTGTATCCTTTTGTCATGCCAGCGTTTGACTTTTTCTTTGAATAGCTTGGCATTCTCATAGGCTTGGGTTCTCCATTCATCAAGTGAGCTAATATCAAACAACCTCTTCTCACCGGCAAGTTTGAAGTCATAGTTGAGCTCTTTAATAGCCCAATATGCTTTATGTTCAAGTTCAAGAGGTAAATGACACGCTTTTCCATAAACCATCTTATATGGAGACATACCCATAGGATTTTTGTATGCAGTTCTATAGGCCCATAATGCATCATCAAGTTTTTTGGACCAATTCTTTCTAGATCTATTCACAGTCTTTTGCAAAATTAATTTGAGCTCTCTATTGCTCAACTCTACTTGACCACTAGACTGCGGATGATAAGGAGATGCGATTCTATGATTAACATCATACTTAGCAAGCATCTTACGGAAAGCACCATGAATAAAATGTGAACCACCATCAGTCATAAGATATCTAGGGACTCCAAACCTCGGAAAAATAACTTCTTTAAGCATTTTAATAGAAGTGTTATGATCAGCACTACTAGTTGGAATAGCTTCTACCCACTTAGTAACGTAATCAACAGCAACTAAAATATGTGTATAACCATTAGAGGCAGGAAAAGGTCCCATATAATCAAAGCCCCAAACATCAAACGGTTCAATAACAAGAGAATAATTCATAGGCATTTCTTGACGTCTACTAATGTTACCTATTCTTTGACATTCGTCACAAGATAAGACAAACTTACGGGCATCTTTGAAAAGAGTAGGCCAATAAAAACTAGATTGTAGTACCTGGTGTGCAGTTCTATCTCCAGCGTGGTGTCCTCCATAAGATTCAGAGTGACACTTGCGTAGGATCTGTTCCTGTTCATGCTCAGGCACACAACGTCTAATAACACCATCTACTCCTTTTATAAAGGTGTGGGTCATCCCAGAAGTAATGTCTTAAATCATAAAAGAACTTTTTCTTTTGCTGGTATGTGAAACTAGGCGGTATAAATTTAGCAACAATGTAATTAGCATAATCAGCATACCAAGGAGCAGTACGAGAAGCATTAATGACCGCTAATTGTTCATCAGGAAAGCTATCATCAATAGGCAGTGGGTCATCAAGAACATTCTCTAACCTAGACAAGTTGTCTGCAACGGGGTTCTCAGCTCCCTTTCTATCAATAATATGCAAATCAAATTCTTGGAGCAAGAGAACCCATCTAATGAGTCTAGGCTTAGCATCTTTCTTTTCCATAAGATATTTAATAGCAGCATGATCAGTGTGAATAGTAACTTTGGAATCAACAATATAAGGTCTAAACTTATCACATGCAAACACAACTGCTAAGAACTCTTTTTCAGTAGTAGCATAATTTCTCTGGGCAGTATCAAGAGTCTTACTAGCATACTGGATAACATTCAATTTCTTATCAACTCTTTGCCCTAGAACAACACCTACAACATAATCACTAGCATCGCACATAATTTCAAAAGGTAAATTCCAATCAGGCGGCTGAACAATAGGTGCAGTGATCAAAGCTTTCTTAAGTATTTCAAATGCTTCTACACAATCATCATCAAAGACAAAAGGAATATCTTTTTGCAATAAATTAGTCAGAGGCCTAGAGATTTTAGAAAAGTCCTTAATGAACCTCCTATAAAAACCGGCATGACCAAGGAAACTTCTTATACCTTTTATGTCCTTGGGACATGGCATCTTTTCAATAGCATCAACTTTGGCTTTATCAACTTCAATACCTCTCTCAGAGATCTTGTGCCCCAAGACAATGCCTTCATTAACCATAAAGTGACACTTTTCCCAATTGAGGACGAGACTAGTGTCTTCGCATCTCTGCAAAACTCGATCAAGGTTGCTCAAACAATCATCAAAAGAGGATCCATAAACAGAGAAATCATCCATGAATACCTCACAAATCTTTTCACAAAAATCAGAGAATATAGCCATCATGCATCTTTGAAAGGTAGCAGGTGCATTACATAAACCAAAAGGCATACGTCTATAAGAAAAAGTACCAAAAGGGCAAGTAAAAGTAGTTTTGGATTGATCGTTCGCTGACACAGGTATCTAAGAGAAGCCAGAATAACCATCTAGAAAGCTGAAATGTGTGTGTTTGGATAGTCTTTCTAGCATTTGATCAATAAAAGGTAAAGGGTAATGATCTTTCTTAGTAGCTTTATTTAACTTACGGAAATCAATTACCATCCTATAACATGTAATAATTCTTTGTGGGATCAATTCATCTTTATCATTAGGAACAACGGTAATACCTCCCTTTTTAGGAACACAATGGACATGGCTTACCCATTCACTATCAGCAACGGGATAAATAATACCTGCCTCAAGGAGCTTTAGTATCTCCTTTCTTACCACTTCTTTCATCTTGGGATTTAGTCGTCGTTGAGGATCTCTAACTGGTTTGGCATCTTTCTTCACAGTAATTTTGTGTTGGCATAATGTGGGACTAATGCCCTTAAGATCATCTAGAGTATATCCAATAGCTGCTCGGTGCTTCTTCAGAGTTTTCAATAATCTTTCTTCTTCTTGTTCTGAAAGGTTAGCACTAATAATAACAGGATATATTTTCTTTTCATCAAGATAAGCATACTTAAGATTATTAGGTAATGGTTTGAGTTCAAACATGGGATCACCCTTGGGTGGAGGGGGATCCCCAAGAATTTCAACGGGAAGGTTATGTTTTAGCATAGGTTCTTGTTTAAGGAACACTTCATCTATTTCCCTTCTTTCCTTCATAAACATATCATTTTCATGGTCTAGCAAATATTGTTCTAACGGATCAGTAGGAGGCACAACAACGGAAGCAAGACCAATAATCTCATCCTTATTAGGTGGTTCCCTATCACGAGGTTGTCTATGAAACTTAGCAAAATTAAACTCATGAGACATACCATCTATGCCAACGGTGACAATATCTTTCTCACAATCAATCTTAGCACTAGCTGTATTTAAGAAGGGTCTACCAAAAATAATGGGACAAAAATCATCTTGTGGGGAGCCAAGAACAAGAAAATCAGCAGGGTATTTAACCTTCCCACACAAAACTTCAACATCTCTAACAATCCCAACTGGTTTAATGGTATCCCTATTAGCAAGCTTAATAGTAACATCAATGTCTTCTAATTCAATGGGTGCAATGTCGTGCATAATTTCTTTATATAGATCATAGGGTATCGCACTAGCACTAGCACCCGTATCACATAAACCATGATAACAATGATCTCCTCTTTTAACGGAAATAACAGGCATGCCTACGACAGGTCTATGTATCTTAGTATCTGGTATAGCAATATTAGCAGATTCATCACAGAAATAAACAACATGCCCATCTAAATCATCATCCAAGAGATCTTTAACCATAGCAATACTAGGTTCAACATTGATTTGCTCAGGAGGTGTGTAAGTCCTAGTATTACTCTTATGAACAATAGTTGAAGCTTTAGCATGATCCTTTATCCTAACAGGAAAAGGAGGTTTCTCAACACAAGTAGTAGGAACAATAGGATCACTATAGGTGATAGTCTTTCCTTCAACTGTAATAGGTGCAACTACCTTCACTTCAATAGGAGGATTATATTTAAACCACTTCTCTTTAGGGAGATCAATGTCAGTATCAAAAGATTCATAGAAAGAAGCTACTATCTCAGAGTCAAGTCCATACTTAGCGCTAAATCCACGAAAAGCATCAGTATCCATAAAAGATTAACACAATCAAACTTAGGTGTCATACCTGACTCCTTACCATCGTCGGAACCCCAATCTTCAGACTTGTGTTTAATTCTTTCCAATAAGTCCCATTTGAAATCAATAGTCTTTAGCATATAAGAACCAGCACAGGAAGTATTGAGCAGGTTGCGATTATCAAGAGAAAGCCGAGCATAAAAGTTTTGAATAATCATTTCCCGGGAGAGCTCATGATTGGGGCGTGAATATAACATTGACTTAAGCCTCCCCCAAGCTTGAGCGATGCTTTCTCCTTTGCGAGGCCATAAATTATATATGTAATTACGATCACGATGAACAAGATGCATAGGATAGAACTTCTGGTGAAATTCCAACTTCAATCACTTATAATTCCAAGATCTCATATCATCACATAGCCTATACCATGTCAATGCATCTCCCTTCAAAGATAAAGGGAAGACCTTCCTTTTGACAACATCATCGGGAATACCTACAAGCTTAAATAATCCACAAACTTCATCCACAAAGATAAGGTGTAAATCGGGATGCAATGTTCCATCTCCTGCAAATGGATTAGCTAGAAGTTTCTCTATCATAACCGAAGGAATCTCAAAGTAAATATTTTCATAAAGTTCAGTAGGTTCAGGAGCAACTCTTTGCTCTTCTGGTCGGGGTGAAGATACCCCGAACAAGCCCCTCAAAGGATTAGTTTCCATAGTGACAAGTAACAAAAAATTTCAGCACACTATATAAATGTTTCGTTACCAAGTTCAACTCACCAAAAGCACTACACTCCCCGGCAACGGCGCCAGAAAATAGTCTTGATGACCCACAAGTGTAGGGGATCTATCGTAGTCCTTTAGATAAGTAAGAGTGTCGAACCCAAAGAGGAGTAGAAGGAAATGATAAGCGGTTTTCAGTAAGGTTTTCTCTGCAAGCACTGAAATTGTAGGTGATAGATAGTTTTGTGATAAGATAAATAGTAATGAGTAACAAGTAAATAAAGTAAATAAAGTGCAGCAAGGTGGCCGAATCCTTTATGTAGCAAAGGATAAGCCTGGACAATTTCTAATAATGAGAAAGGAGCTCCCGAGGACACATGGGAATTATCGTCAAGCCAGTTTTCATCACGTTCATATGATTCGCGTTCGGTACTTTGATAATTTGATATGTGGGTGGACCGGTGCTTGGGTACTGCCCTTACTTGGACAAGCATCCCACTTGTGATTAACCCCTATTGCAAGCGTCCGCAACTACAAAAGAAGTATTAAGGTAAACCTAACCACAACATTAAACATATGGATCCAAATCATCCCCTAACGAAGCAACGCATAAACTAGGGTTTAAGCTTCTATCACTCTAGCAACCTATCATCTACTTATTACTTCCCTATGGCTTCCTCTAGGCCCAAATAATGGTGAAGTGTCATGTAGTCGACGTTCACATAACACCACTAGAGGAAAAGACAACATACATCTCATCAAAATATCGAACGAATACCAAATTCACATGACTACTAATAGCAAGACTTCACCCATGTCCTCAGGAACAAACGTAACTACTCACAAAGCATATTCATGTTCATAATCAGAGGGGTAATAATATGCATAAAGGATCTGAACATATGATCTTCCACCAAGTAAACCAATTAGCATCAACTACAAGGAGTAATCAACACTACTAGCAACCCACAGGTACCAATTTATGGTTTTGATACAAGATTGGATACAAGAGATGAACTAGGATTTTGAGAGGAGATGGTGCTGGTGAAGATGTTGATGGAGATTGACCCCCTCCCAATGAGAGGATCGTTGGTGATGATTTCCCCCTCCCGGAGGGAAGTGTCCCCAGTAGAACAGCTCCGCCAGAGCCCTAGATTGGTTCCGCCAAGGTTCCGCCTCATAGCGGCGGAGTTTCATCCCGTAAGCTTGCCCATGATTTTTTACAGGGTAAAATCTCTCATATAGCAGAAGATGGACACCGGGGGCCCACTAGGGGGTCCAGGAGACAGGGGGCGCGCCCAGTAGGGGGGGCGCGCCCCCACCCTTCTTGACAGGGTGTGGGCCCCTTGATGTATTTCTTTCGCCCAATAATTCTTATTAATTCCAAAAACATGTTTCGTGGAGTTTCAGGATTTTTGGAGCAGTGCAGAATAGGTTTCCAATGTTTGCTCCTTTTCCAGCCAGAATTCTAGCTGCCGGCATTCGCCCTCTTCATGGTAAACCTTGTAAAATAAGAGAGAATAGCCATAAGTATTGAGATATAATGTGTAATAACAGCCCATAATGCAATAAATATTGATATAAAAGCATGATGCAAAATGGACGTATCATAAAGCATGGCGCACTGAACTATCGTGTAGTCATCACTTCTAGTCTACCAGACATTCATAGCGTCCAGATTTTTGGGAGTGGGTGGGTCACCTAGTGGTGCACCAAGGACATAAGCCTTTTGCGTAGCAGTGAGGATAATCCTCAAATTATGGACCCAATCCGGATAGTTGCTTCCATCATATTTCAATTTTTCTTTCTCTAGGAATGCATTAAAATATAGGGGAGATATAGTGCGAGTAATTGATCTACAACATAATTTGCAAAGACATTTAGACTATGTTCATGATAATTGGTTCTGTTAATCAAATTACTAGTGAATTCCCACTTAAATCAACATCCCTCAAGTTGTCTAAGTGTTACATGATCCAAATCAACTACCCATGTCCGATCATCACGTGAGATGGGGTTGTCATCAATGGTGAACATCTCCATGTTGATCATATCTACTATACAACTCATGTTCGACCTTTCGGTCCTCCGTGTTCCGAGGTGCTTCATTCAACCCAAGTACTCTGCATGTGTAAAACTGGCTTACACCCGTTGTATGCAAACGTAGAGTCTATCACACCCGATCATCACGAGGTGCTTCGAAACGACGAACTTTCGCAATGGTTCATACTTAGGGAGAACACTTTTATCTTGAAATTAAGTGAAGGGATCATCTTATAATGCTACTGTCGTCCTAAGCAAAATAAGATGCATAAAAAGGATATAACAACACATGCAATCAATATTTGTGACATGATATGGCCATTATCATCTTGTGCTTTTGATCTCCATATCCAAATCACCGACATGATCTCCATCGTCACTGGCATGAAACCATGATCTCCATCATCATGATCTCCATCATAGTGTTGTCATGTGGTTGTCTCCGCCAACTATTGCTTCTACAACTATTGTTAATGCATAACGATGAAGTAAAGCAATTACATGGCATTAAATCATTGACACGCAGGTCATACAATAATTAAAGACAACCCTATGAATCCTCCAAGTTTCCATAGTCATCGACATGCAAGTCATGAACCTATTACAAAACATGATCATCTCATACATCAACATATATCACATCACGTTTCGACCATACCACATCACAGCATGCCCTGCAAAAATAAGTTAGATGTCCTCTACTTTGTTTTTGCAATTTTTATGTGGTTACTAGAGAAAACTATAAGAACTTTTCTTATCTACGCAAAACCACAATGGTGATATAAAAGTTGCCTTTTAACCTTCTACAAGGACCGCCGTTGTCAAATCAGACTCAACTAAGGTGGGAGAGACGGACACCCGCAAAGCCACTTCTATGCAATACAAGTTGCTTGTTAGTCGGGGAACTGGTCTCTTGTGCGTGGACAAGTAAGGTTGGTCTGAGCCGCTTCATCCCACAATATCGCTGAATCTAAATAATACAAAGGAACCATTTTAACATCAACGCCCACAACTTCTTTGTGTTCTACTCGTGCATATACATCTACACATAGACCTTGCTCATGATGCCACTGTTGGGGAACGTTGCATGAAAAGCAAAAAATTCCTATGAAACACCCAAGATCTAATATAGGAGATGTATAGCAACTAGAGGGGAGTGTGTCTACATAACCTTGTAGAAAGGAAGTGTTAGCGTCATAACGCGGTTGATGTAGTCGTACTCTTCACGATCCAATCGCAATCCAATCCGATCTAGTGCCGAACGGACGGCACCTCCAAGTTTAGCACACGTATGGCTTGGCGACGTCCTCTCCTTCTTGATCCAGGAAGTAAGGGGAGGAGGTATATGAGATCTGAACCAACACGACAGTGTGGTGGTGGCGGTGGCAGCGGAATTCCAGCAGGGCTTTGCCAAGCGCTAACGGAACAAGGAGAAGGAGTAACGGGAGGGAGACGGGGTAAGCATGGAAGGGTTGGCTGCCCCCTGCGCCTCCCCACTCTATATAGGGGTGAGGGAGGGGTATGCCAGCCCTAGCCCCCCTCCCAAGGCAGGGGTGGCAGCCAAGGGGGGAGGAGTGCCCTCCAAGCCAAGTGGAGGCCCCCCTTAGGGTATCGCTTCCCCTAGGCACATGGGCAAGTAGGGGCTGGTGCGCCTAGCCCAATAAGGCCAGGGCGCCCCCTAAAGCTCATGCTACTATTTGGGATGTGGTGGAACCCTCTGAGGACTTCTGAACCCCTCCAAAACCCTCTGAAACCTTCCGGTGACTTCCCGGTACAATACCAAAAAAACAGACTTTTTCCCGAAACCCGGACAACAACTTTCCATATATAAATCTTTACCTCTGGAACATTCCAGAGCTCCTTATGATCACCTGGATCCCATCTGGGACTACGAACAACCTTCGAACTTTCCACTATTAATATCTCAATACTACCCTAGCGCTACTGAAAGTTCAGTGTGCGACCCTACGGGTTCGAGAATCATGTAGACATGACCGAGATTCTTCTCTAGTCAATAACCAATAGCGGGACCTGGATGCCCATATTGGTTCCTGTCATGGAATTGTCACGGCAGATGCCCTATCATGAGGACTTAGGTGTGGAGCCATCGCTACGAGGTTAGCTTGAAGGGGTTAAAACAGGACAAGGGACACAGAGAGTTTACCCAGGTTCGGCCCCTTGCAACGAGGTAAAGGCCTACTCCTGCTTTAGGTTGTATTGCTTGGGTTTTGATTACCAGGGAGAGAATACGCTTGACCTAGTTCTCGACTTGTTGTTTCTTGCCCTAAACCGCCGCCGGGTCACCCCTTTATATACACAGGCTGATGCCCGGCGGCTTACAGAGTCCCGGCCGGCTCATACACAACATGTCTGGCTCGGTGACAGAACTACACTTTCCTTAACATATAAGTTAACATATGGAGGTTTACACCCGTGGGCCTTAAGTCTCCTCCCGGTCTTGGGCCTTCAGTAAGCTTGCTTCATGAACCGCCATCTTCATGGGCCTTCTTGTTATGAACCGCCAGTGGTATGACCTGGCCCCTCCTGGGCGGGTCATACCCAATAGTTATATCCCCAAAATTAGGCCCCAGGTTGATGTGAACTTGTTCATATGAATCTTCAACACTTAGAAAAATCCTGCCTCATCTGTCCTTGCGGGATCTTGTAACCCGCCATGATGTCATCTCCTAGAATTGTGGTAACCCGCCATAACGTCACCTCATTAATATCACACGAGGCCCAAATCTTAATATACCTTCACTTTTAATGAATCTCTGAAGATCGAGGCGTCTGTGTTGTCACATATCCATTTTTCAGCCTCCTCGATTCCCGTGCATGCCACTTATCCTTTTGTCTTATAAATAGGGCCAGGGGTCCCTTTCACTTTCCCCCCTTGCCTCCTCGTCTTCGTCCTCTTCCTCCTGACGCTTTCAGTTCCCGAGATTCGCCACCACCGTCGACCTTCACCGCTGCCTCAACCTCGGCTGCTGCATCAACTTGTGCGTACCAGAGTTCGTCCACGCGCCTCCACTGCTCAATAGCCCCGGTACGTTGTTCTCCTTTCCTCACCGTAGATCCCATTAGGGTTTTCTTGAGTCCTTCGGAGTTCGTCTCTGTTCTTCTTAGTTCGTCCCTGTCCTCTATGGTTTTGATCCGAACTTAGTGCTCCTCCTGTCCGGCATTAGTTGTAGTACTCATTTTTGATATTTGAACACCTCCTCTGCGTGAGAGATCCAATCTGGACACATGAACTGCTTAGCTGCCGCAACTTAGGTTTAGAAAATTTTCCATTATTTGAACTGTCGTAGATCCAAAATCATAGGATCAATCTGTGAAAGTTTTTTGTCCAACACTTAGCAATTTTTCCACTTACAGATCTGAAAATCGATAACTGTGTGGGCTGATTAACTCATAAACCGTAACCCGCTAGATACCATTAGTATCCTCTTAAGCCGCCAATAGTTTTACCTTTATAACTCCAATGTTATCCTCCGGCTTAACACACTTGCATGTTTCATCGTTCTTTACCTTTGAACCAACAGCGGGCTTAACAATATAATCTTAAGTCGGCAAAAAAATTTCCTTTCAAATCATCAACAATGACGAAGACATTCACTGCATGCAACTGGGTACCATCCCGGGTCACTGAGGAAGACCTAAACAATTTCGTTGCAACTGGCACCCTAGCCAAGAAAGAGGACAACCACTGGAGGGTCCCAGGCCTTGAAAATCATCCTAACCCCAAGGACGGAGAAGTGATTGTTTACACTGCCCACATGATCCGGGGGTTCAACCCGCCCGGCTCAAAGTTCTTCCGAGACGTACTTCAGTTTTTCCAACTTCATCCTCAAGACATTGGGCCCAACTCTGTGTCCAATATTTGCAACTTCCAAGTATTCTGTAAAGCTTATCTTCAAGAGGAGCCCATGGTTGAACTGTTCAGAGAGTTTTATTACTTAAACCGTCAGACAGAGTTTACTGATGGGCCTAGTTTGGAACTCGGTGGAGTTTCAACTCAGAAGAGAAAAGAAGCCAGTTTTCCTTATGCCAAGCTGTCGAGCCATCCCAAGGACTGGAACCAAACTTGGTTCTATTGCCAAAACACATCTCCAGCAGACGAGAATCCTCTGTCGGGTTACCGTGACCACCAGCTTAGCAACACACATCCACTCCCACCGCGAATCAGCACAAAGGAGCGGGCCAAGTATGCGCCCACGTTTTCTAAGCTCAGAGCCTTCATGGCTAATGGCTTAACCGGCATCGACCTTGTTCGATGTTGGGTGTCTTGGAGTATCTTGCCACTAAGCCGTCGCCCCGGCTTAATGTGCGAATATACCGGCGACTTGAAAGATCCCCAGCGCCATTGCAAAATTCAACTATCTGACGCAGAAATCACTAAAGCCACCAAGGTGTTGCTGAATGAAACTTGGGCAGAATGCAGTAAAACCGGACTTAGTCCTTACTGCACCTTCAGTAAGCCGCCAGCTATAAGTGTTGCATGATACGTCTCCAACGTATCTATATTTTTTGATTGTTCCATGCTATTATATTACCCGTTTTGGATGTTTATGGGCTTTACTTTACACGTTTATATCATTTTTGGGACTAACCTACTAACCGGAGGCCCAACCCGAATTGCAGTTTTTTTGCCTATTTCAGTGTTTCAAAGAAAAGGAATATCAAACGGAGTCCAAACGGAATGAAACCTTTCGGAGCGATATTTTTGGAACAAACGCAATCCAGGAGACTTGGAGTGGACGTCAAGAAACAGCCGAGGTGGCCACGAGGGTGCAAGGCGCGCCCCCACCCTCGTGGGCCCCTCATGGCTCCCCTGACCGACTTCTTTCACCTATATATATATATATATATATATATATATATGTATATATATATCTACATACCCCGAAAACATCCAGGAGCACCACAAAACCCTATTTCCACCGCTGCAACCTTCTGTACCCGTGAGATACCATCTTGGGGCCTTTTCTGGCGCTCCACCGGAGGGGGGATCGATCACGGAGGGCTTCTACATCAACACCATAGCCTCTCCGATGAAATGTGAGTAGTTTACCACAGACCTTCGGGTCCATAGTTATTATCTAGATGGCTTCTTCTCTCTTATTGGATCTCAATACAAAGTTCTCCTCGATCTTCTTGGAGATCTATTCGATGTAATTCTTTTTACGGTGTGTTTGTCGAGATCCGATGAATTGTGGGTTTATGATCAAGATTATCTATGAACAATATTTGAATCTCCTCTGAATTCTTTTATGTATGATTTGTTATCTTTGCCAGTCTCTTCGAATTATCAGTTTGGTTTGGCCTACTAGATTGATCTTCCTTGCAATGGGAGAAGTGCTTAGCTTTGGGTTCAATCTTGCGGTGTCCTTTCCTAGTGACAGCAGGGGCAGAAAGGCACGTATTGTATTGTTGCCATCGAGGATAAAAAGATGGGGTTTATATCATATTGTTTGAGTTTATCCCTCTACATCATGTCATCTTGCTTAATGTGTTACTCTGTTCTTATGAACTTAATACTCTAGATGCATGCTAGATAGCGGTCGATGTGTGGAGTAATAGTAGTAGATGCAGGCAGGAGTCGGTCTACTTGTCGCGGACGTGATGCATATATACATGATCATGCCTAGATATTCTCATAACTATGCACTTTTCTATCAATTGCTCGACAGTAATTGGTTCACCCACCGTAATACTTATGCTATCTTGAGAGAAGCCACTAGTGAAACCTATGGCCCCCGGGTCTATCTTCCGTCATATAAGTTTCTGATCTATCTTATTTTGCAATCTTCACTTTCCAATCTATATCATAAAAATACCAAAAATATTTATCTTATCTTATTATCTCTATCAGATCTCACTTTCGCAAGTGGTCATGAAGGGATTGACAACCCCTTTATCGCGTTGGTTGCGAGGTTCTTGTTTGTTTATGTAGGTACGAGGGACTTGCGTGGAGCCTCCTACTGGATTGATACCTTGGTTCTCAAAAACTGAGGGAAATACTTACGCTACTTTGCTGCATCACCCTTTCCTCTTCAAGGGAAAACCAACGCAGTGCTCAAGTGGTAGTAAGAAGGATTTGTGGCGCCGTTGCCGGGGAGGTCTTCGCTCAAGTCAAGACATACCAAGTACCCATCACAAACTCATCTCCCTCGCATTACATTATTTGCCATTTGCCTCTCGTTTTCCTCTCCCCCACTTCACCCTTGCCGTTTTATTCGCCCTCTCTTTCTCGTTCGCCTCTTTTTTTTTGCTTGCCTCTTGTGTGCTTGTGTGTTGGATTGCTTGTCACAATGGCTCAAGATAATACTAAATTGTGTGACTTTTCCAATACCAATAATAATGATTTCCTGAGCACTCCGATTGCTCCTCTTAATGATGTTGAATATTGTGAAATCAATTCTGCTTTGTTGAATCTTGTCATGAAAGATCAATTCTCTGGCCTTCCTAGTGAAGATGTCGTTGCTCATCAAAACAACTTTGTTGATTTGTGTGATATGCAAAAGAAGAAAGACATGGATAATGATATTGTTAAATTGAAGTTATTTCCGTTTTCACTTAGAGATCGTGCTAAAACTTGGTTTTCGTCTTTGCCTAAAAATAGTATTGATTCGTGGAATAAGTGCAAGGATGCTTTTATCTCTAAGTATTTTCCTCCCGCTAAGATCATCTCTCTTAGAAATGATATTATGAATTTTAAGCAACTTGATCATGAGCATGTTTCCCAATCTTTGGAGAGAATGAAAGATTCGCAATTGTCCTACACATGGTTTGAATTTTTGGATGATCATACAAAAATTTTATGCCGGATTGAATTTTTCTTCTAGAAATCTTTTAGATTCGGCCGCGAGAGGCACTTTTATGGAAATCACTTTAGGAGAAGCTACTAAACTCCTAGATAATATTATGGTTAATTATTTTCAATGGCACACCGAAAGATCTACTAGTAAGAAGGTTCATGCGATAGAAGAGATTAATGTTTTGAGTGGAAAGATGGATGAACTTATGAAATTGTTTGTTACTAAGAGTGCTCCTATTGATCCTAATGATATGCCTTTGTCTACTTTGATTGAGAATAATAATGAATCTATGGATGTGAATTTTGTTGGTAGGATTAATTTTGGTAACAATGCTTATAGAGGAAACTTTAATCCTAGGCCATTTCCTAGTAATTCCTCTAATAATTATAGTAATTCGTACAACAACTCTTATGGAAATTTTAATAAGATGCCCTCTGATTTTGAGATTAGTGTTAAAGAATTTATGAATTCTCAATAGAATTTCAATAGTTTGCTTGAATAAAAATTGCTTAAGATTGATGAATGGGCTAGGAACATGGATAAAATTTCTCTTGATGTTGATTCTTTGAAACTTAGATCTATTCCACCTAAGCATGATATCAATGAGTCTCTCAAAGCCATGAGAATTTCCATTGATGAGTGCAAAGAAAGAACTGCTAGGATGCGTGCTAAGAAAGATTGCTTTATAAGAGCATGTTCTACTAGTTTTCATGAAAATAATGATGAAGATCTAAAAGTGATTGATGTGTCTCCTATTAAATCTTTGTTTGCAATATGAATCTTTATAATGATGGGACTATAGATGAGTCAACTTTAGTTAAAAGGCGTCCCAATGATTCAGAGTTTTTAGATCTTGATGCTAAATTTGGTAAAAGTGGGATTGGAGAGGTAAAAACTTTACATAGCAATGAACCCACTATTTTGGATTTCAAGGAATTTAATTATGATAATTTTTCTTTAATAGATTGTATTTCCTTGTTGCAATCCGTGTTGAATTCTCCTCATGCTTATAGTCAAAATAAAGCTTTTACCAAACATATCGTTGATGCTTTGATGCAATCTTATGAAGAAAAACTTGAATTGGAAGTTTCTATCCCTAGAAAACTTTATGATGAGTGGGAACCTACTATTAAAATTAAAATTAAAGATCATGAATGCTATGCTTTGTGTGATTTGGGTGCTAGTGTCTCCACGATTCCAAAAACTTTATGTGATGTGCTAGGTTTCCGTGAATTTGATGATTGCTCTTTAAACTTGCACCTTGCGGATTCCACTATTAAGAAACCTATGGGAAGGATTAATGATGTTCTTATTGTTGCAAATAGGAAGTATGTGCCCGTAGATTTTTATTGTTCATGATATAGATTGCAATTTTTCATGTCCTATTATTCTTGGTAGACCTTTTCTTAGAACGATTGGTGCAATTATTGATATGAAGGAAGGAAATATTAGATTTCAATTTCCATTAAGGAAAGGCATGGAACACTTTCCTAGAAATAAAATCAAATTTCCATTAAGGAAAGGCATGAATCTATTATGAGAGCCACTTATGAATTGAATACCAAAGATGGCAATACTTATATCTATTCTCGCTTTTATGCCTAGCTAGGGCGTTAAACGATATCACTTGTTGGGAGGCAATCCAATTTATTTTTGTTCCTGTTTAGTAATAAATAATTCATATATCTTCTGTTTATATGTGGTTTCATGTTTTAATTAGTGTTTGTGCCAAGTAGAACCTATAGGATCATCTTGGGTGATAGTTAATTTGATCTTGCTGAAAAACAGAAACTTTTGCGCGCACGAGAATAATTTTAGTAAATAACAGAAATGTGATTTTTAGTTGATTATTTTTGCAGTAGATCAATAGACACATTTCCTAGGACTTCCTATTTTGGTAGAATTTTTAGAGCTCCATAAGTATTCGAAAGTAACAGATTACTACATTGTTCTGTTTTTGACAAATTCTGTTTTTCGTGTGTTGTTTGCTTATTTTGATGAATCTATGGCTAGTATTGGGGGTATGAACCATAGAGAAGTTGGAATACAGTAGGTTTAACACAAATATAAATAAAGAATGAGTTCATTACAGTACCTTAAGTGGTGGTTTTTCTTTCTTGCACTAACGGAGCTCATGAGATTTCCTGTTGAGTTTTGTGTTGTGAAGTTTTCAAGTTTTGGGTAAAGATTTGATGGACTATGGAATAAGGAGTGGCAAGAGCCTAAGATTGGGGATGACCATGAAACCCCAAGATAATTCAAGGACAACCAAAAGCCTAAGCTTGGGGATGCCCCGGAAGGCATCCCTCTTTCGTCTTCGTCTATTGGTAACTTTACTTGGAGCTATATTTTTATTCACCACATGATATGTGTTTTGCTTTGAGCGTATTGTATGATATGAGTCTTTGATTTTTAGTTTACCACAATCATCCTGGTTGTACACACCTTTTGGGAGAGACACACATGATTCTGAATTTATTAGAATACTCTATGTGCTTCACTTATATCTTTTGAGCTAGATAGTTTTGCTCTAGTGCTTCACTTATATCTTTTCAGAGCACGGCGGTGGCTTTATTTTGTTGAAATTATTGATCTCTCATGCTTCACTTATATTATTTTGAGAGTATTTTAGAAAAGCATGGTATTTACTATGGTTATAAAAATTGGTCCTAATATGATGGGCATCCAAGTTGGGTATAATAAAAACTATCATAGAAAGTGAATTGGATACTATGATCAATTTGATGCTTGATAATTGTTTTGAGATATAAAGGTGGTAATGTTAGAGTCATGCTAGTTGGGTAATTATCAAATTGAGAAATACGTGTGTTAAAGTTGGCAAGTCTCGTAGCATGCACGTATGGTAAAAGTTGTGTAACAAATTTGCTGCATGGGATACTCTTTTGATTGCCTTCCTTATGTGTGGAGGTCGGGACCGCGCGATGGTTAACTCCTACCAACCCTTCACCTAGGAGAATGCGTAGTAGTACTTTGCTTCGAGGGCTAATAAACTTTTGCAATAAGTATATGAGTTCTTTATGACTAATGTGAGTCCATGGATTATACACACTCTCACCCTTCCACCATTGCTAGCCTCTCTTATGCCGCACAACTTTTGCCGGTATCATACACCCACCATTTACCTTCCTCAAAACAGCCACCATACCTACCTACTATGGCATTTCCATAGCCATTCCGAGATATATTGCCATGCAACTTTCCACCGTTCCATTTATTATGACATGCTCCATCATTGTCATATTGCTTTTGCATGATCATGTAGTTGACATCGTATTTATGGCAAGGCCACCTTCATAATTCTTTAATACATGTCACTCTTGGTTCATTGCATATCCCGGTACACCGCCAGAGGCATTCACATAGAGTCATATTTTGTTATAAGTATTGAGTTGTAATTCTTGAGTTGTAAATCAATAAAAGTGTTATGATCTTCATTATTAGAGCATTGTCCCAAGTGAGGAAAGGATGATGAAGACTATGATTCCCCCACAAGTCGGGATGAGACTTCGGACTTTATGAAAATAAAAGAGGCCAAAGAAGCCCAGATAAAAAAGAGGCCAAAGAAGACCACCAAAAAAATGAGAGAAAAGAGACAAGGGACAATGTTACTATCCTTTTTCCACACTTGTGCTTCAAAGTAGCACCATGATCATTGATACGTCCATTTTGCATCATGCTTTTATATCAATATTTATTGCATTATGGGCTGTTATTACACATTATATATCAATACTTATGGCTATTCTCTCTTATTTTACAAGGTTTACCATGAAGAGGGGGAATGCCGGCAGCTGGAATTCTGGCTGGAAAAGGAGCAAATATTGGAAACCTATTCTGCACAGCTCCAAAAATCCTGAAACTGCACGAAACTTATTTTTGGAATTAATAAGAATTATTGAGTGAAAGAAACACCAGAGGGGGGCCACACCCTGGCCAGGAGGGTGGGGGCGCGCCCACCCCTACTGGGCGCGCCCCTGTCTCCTGGGCCCCCTGGTGGCCCTTCGGTGTCCATCCTCTGCTATATGAAGGCTTTTACCCTGGAAAAAATCAGAGGCAAACTTACGGGACAAACATCCACCGCCACGAGGTGGAACCTTGGCGGAACCAATCTAGAGCTCCAGCAGAACTGTTCTGCCGGGGTAACTTCCCTCCGGGAGGGGGAAATCATCACCATCGTCATCACCAACGATCCTCTCATCGGGAGGTGGTCAATCTCCATCAACATCTTCACTAGCACCATCTTCTCTCAAAACCCTAGTTCATCTCTTGTATCCAATCTTGTATCAAAACCACAAATTGGTACCTGTGGGTTGCTAGTAGTGTTGATTACTCATTGTAGTTGATGCTAATTGGTTTACTTGATGGAAGATCATATGTTCAGATCCTTAATGCATATTATTACTCCTCTGATTATGAACATGAATATGCTTTGTGAGTAATTACGTTTATTTCCTGAGGACATGGGTGAAGTCTTGCTATTAGTAGTCATGTGAATTTGGTACTCGTTCGATATTTTGATGAGATGTATGTTGTCTTTCCTCTAGTGGTGTTATGTGAACGTCGACTACATGGCACTTCACCATTATTTGGGCCTAGAGGAAGGCATTGGGAAGTAATAAGTAGATGATGGGTTGCTAGAGTGACATAAGCTTAAACTCTAGTTTATGCGTTGCTTCGTAAGGGGCTGATTTGGATCCATATGTCTAATGATGTGGTTAGGTTTACCTTAATACTTCTTTAGTAGTTGCGGATGCTTGCAATAGGGGTTAGTCATAAGTGGGATGCTTGTCCAAGTAAGGGCAGTACCCAAGCACCGGTCCACCCACATATCAAATTATCAAAGTACCGAATGCGAATCATATGAGCGTGATGAAAACTAGCTTGACGATAATTCCCATGTGTCCTCGGGAGCTCTTTTCTCATTATAAGAAATTGTCCAGGCTTGTCCTTTGCTATAAAAAGGATTGGGCCACCTTGCTGCACTTTATTTACTTTCATTGCTTGTTACTCGTTACAATTCATCTTATCACAAAACTATCTGTTACCTACAATTTCAGTGCTTGCAGAGAAAACCTTACTGAAAACCGCTTGTCATTTCCTTCTGCTCCTCGTTGGGTTCGACACTCTTACTTATCGAAAGGACTACGATAGATCCCTATACTTGTGGCTCATCAAGACTCTTTTCTGGTGCCGTTGCCGGGGAGCGTAGCGCTTTTGGTGAGTGGAACTTGGTAAGGAAACATTTATATAGTGTGCTGAAATTTTCTGTCACTTGTTACTATGGAAACTAACCCTTTGAGGGGCTTGTTTGGGGTATCTTCACCCCAACAAGAAGAGCAAAGAGGTTCTCCTCAACCTACTGAAAATATTTACTTTGAGATTCCTTCGGGTATGATAGAGAAAATGCTAGCTAATCCATTTGCAGGAGATGGAACATTGCATCCCGATTTACACCTTATCTTTGTGGATGAAGTTTGTGGATTATTTAAGCTTGCAGGTATTCCCCATGATGTTGTCAAAAGGAAGGTCTTCCCTTTATCTTTTAAGGGAGATGCATTGACATGGTATAGGCTATGTGATGATACGGGATCTTGGAATTATAAACGATTGAAGTTGGAATTTCATCAGAAGTTCTATCATATGCATCCTGTTCATCGTGATCATAATTACATATATAATTTCTGGCCTCGCGAAGGAGAAAGCATCGCTCAAGCTTGGGGGAGGCTTAAGTCAATGTTATATTCATGCCCCAATCATGATCTCTCCAGGGAAATGATTATTCAAAAAATTTATGCTCGGCTTTCTCTCACTGATCGCAACATGCTCGATACTTCATGTGCTGGTTCTTATATGCTGAAGACTATTGAATTCAAATGGGACTTATTGGAAAGAATTAAACGCAACTTTGAAGATTGGGGTTCCGACAATGGTAAGGAGTCAGGTATGACACCTAAGTTTGATTGTGTTAAATCTTTTATGAATACCGATGCTTTTCGTGGATTTAGCGCTAAATATGGACCTGACTCTGAGATAGTAGCTTCTTTCTGTGAATCTTTTGCTAGTCATGTTGATCTCCCGAAGGAGAAGTGGTTTAAATATAATCCTCCCATTGAAGTGAAAGTAGTTGCACCTATTACAGTTGAAGAAAAGACTGTCACTTATAGTGATCTTATTGTTCCTACTACTTATGTTGAGAAACCTCCTTTTCCTGTTAGGATAAAGGACCTTGCTAAAACTTCGACTGTTGTTCGTAAGAGTAATACTAGGACTTATACACCTCCTGAGCAAATCAAAGTTGAACCTAGTATTGATATGGTTAAAGATCTCTTGGATGATGATTTAGATGGGCATGTTATTTATTTCTGTGGTGAGACTGCTAATATTGTTAGACCAGATGCTAAGATACATAGACCTGTTGTAGGCATGCCTGTTATTTCTGTTAAAATAGGAGATCATTGTTATCATGGCTTATGTGATATGGGTGCTAGTGCTAGTGCAATACCCTATGACTTATATAAAGAAATTATGCATGATATTGCACCCGTTGAATTGGAATGTATTGAAGTTACTATCAAAATTGCCAATAGAGATACTATTTCACCAATTGGGATTGTTAGAGATGTTGAAGTCTTGTGTGGGAAGGTTAAATATCCTGCTGATTTTCTTGTTCTTAGTTCCCCAGAAGATGACTTTTGTCCCATTATTTTTGCTAGACCCTTCTTGAATACAGTTAATGCTAAGATTGATTGTGAAAAGGATACTGTTACAATTGGCTTAGAGGGCGTCGGTGTCAAAACCGGCGGATCTCGGGTAGGGGGTCCCGAACTGTGCGTCTAGGCGGATGGTAACAGGAGACAAGGGACACGAAGTTTTACCCAGGTTCGGGCCCTCTCGATGGAGGTAAAACCCTACGTCCTGCTTGATTAATATTGATGATATGGGTAGTACAAGAGTGGACCTACCACGAGATCAAGGAGGCTAAACCCTAAAGCTAGCCTATGGTATGATTGTTGTAATGTATGTTGTGTCCTACGGACTACAGCCCTCCGATTTATATAGACACCGGAGGAGGCTAGGGTTACACAGAGTCGGTTACAATGGTAGGAGATCTACATATCCGTATCGCCAAGCTTGCCTTCCACGCCAAGGAAAGTCCCATCCGGACACGGGACGGAGTCTTCAATCTTGTATCTTCGTAGTCTTGGAGTCCGGCGGACGATGATAGTCCGGCTGTCCGGACACCCCCTAGTCCAGGACTCCCTCAGTAGCCCCTGAACCAGGCTTCAATGACGATAAGTCCAGCGCGCATAATGTTCGGCATTGCAAGGCGGGTTCCTCCCTTGAATAATCCAGAGAAGATCATGAACACCAGGATAGTGTCTGGCTCTGCAAAATAAATTCCACATTCCACCGTAGAGAGAATAAAATGTACACCAGTCCAATCTGCTGACGTATTATGCGGCATGACATCGCACCGCTACCAAGCCCTTATTTGAATCGTTTTTTATTATACCACCTTAGCACGTTTAGCGAAGCGGTTTCCTTGGCACGTCCTGTCGAAGCAGAGATCGTGTTCCCCTTATTTTGGGATCCTCATCAATACGAACGTGGGTAACCCAACCGCGCCATTGATGGTGGCGCTTGGGAGATAAGCGAGTTTTACCAGGCTGGCGGGGGACGCATAGTCTCCGCCCGCCTATATATATAAGGGATAAGGATTTACCTTCTCACCTACGCCTTATTCCTCCTTTGCTTATCCATCTCCGCTCACTCAAGCTCCAACGCCCAAGCTCCCGCATCTCGCCTTGACCTTCTCCGATCATGTCCGGAGCAGGAGGCAAATGGTTGGCCTCCACCGTTAAGGAGGAGCACATCACCAAGCTGCATAGCACCGGATACCTTTCCAGCGACAGCGCGCATCGGCTGCCCGACGAGGGGCAGCTCATCCCCACCCCCGGGCCCCATGAGAGGGTTGTTTTCCTCCCCCACTTCCTCCGCGGACTGGGCTTTCCACTCCACCCATTCGTCCGGGGGCTCATGTTTTACTACGGCCTGGATTTCCATGATCTGGCGCCGAACTTCATCCTCAACATCTCGGCATTTATCGTCGTGTGCGAGGCCTTCCTCTGCATCCGGCCCCACTTCGGCCTGTGGCTCAAGACCTTCAACGTCAAGCCGAAGGTTGTGAAGGGCACGCAAACAGAATGCGGAGGCGCCATGTTGGGCAAGTTTCCCAACGTCCTTTGGCTCGAAGGGGCCTTCGTGGACTCCGTTAAGGGGTGGCAATCGGGGTGGTTCTACATCACCGAGCCGCGCGAACCCACGTGGGCGGCGGCCCCCGAGTTTAGATCTGGTATCCCCATGCAGCTCACTTCCTGGAAAGAGAAGGGCTTGTTGTGGGGCAATCCGAAGGAGCTGACGGGAATCCGAGCCTGTATCCAGAAGCTGGTGAACAATCAGCTCAGGCTCGTCGACGTGGTCCAAGTCATGCTCATCCGCCGGATTCTCCCATGCCAAGAACGGGCATTCACTCTGTGGGAGTTCAATCTGAAACAGCACCGGGCGCTAAGAGGGCTCTTCGACACGACGTACGAAGGCGCCTGGAGGGTGCTGTTTAAGGGCGCCGAAGCCCCCGCATCCGCGACGGAAGATCGCGGATTTTGCTCGCAGCATCCAGCTGACGAGGTAAGTGATTCAACCCCTTTACGGGACACTTGTGGTAAATAGATTGATTCTAAGAGGGTTTCAATCTCTCTTTTCCTTTGGCAGGAATGGATGGAGAAGGCCGAGCAGCTCATCTGTCTGGCTCCCATGCCAGAAGACCCAGTGGACGCCCGTCTAGCGGGGCTGCTGGTTCCGGCACCGCACGTGGTGCCGGAGAAGAAGGCCAAGAAGGTGGCCACGGGGACTCAAAAGAGCTCCCGTAATCAGGTGTCCGACGACGAGGCGGAATCCTCCCTCGAAGACGAGGAGGAGGAAGAAGACTTTCTCCCGGAGGAGGGAGAGAGGAAGAGGAAAGCTTCCCCAACAGGGGAGGCCGAAGGGTCCAAGAGGGGAAGAACTATTCCCCCGGACAGCTCTGCCAACATCGACGTTGGCGGAGAGGAGTGGCCTTCAAGGGACAGGCCTCCGGCGAGATCGTAAGTGTCCTACTAATGCTGCATACTGTCCGCAGTCCGGCCGATGATGATCTCCCCGCTTCATCGAGCGGGTCGTTGGCCCCGTCGGATGTGGATTCACTTCCGACTGCCTCCACCCCCCGCGCCGACGAGGACGCCGAGGTGGGATCCCAGAGAGGGACCCATCAGGAGGAGGCTCCGGAGGCGCCGCCAGGCAGCCTCCCGGACTTTGCGCCGGACTCTACATCGGAACCTGCAATGGTTTCGGAGTCCGGCAGGCGGCCCCTTCGAAAGAAGGGCAAGACCGTGACGCCGGCGGCCTCCGTCCAACCGGAGGCGCCGGACAACTTGCTGGAGGCGCTCAAAGGCGCTTCCATCGAGGAAGAACACCGCACTATCATGAGTGCGGTGATTCAGAAGGTTCAGCTCGCCAAGAGCGGGCTGACCGAAGCCTGCAGCAGCCTTCTAACAGGCTTTGAGGTAAGAAGTTATAATTATGTAATGTAATACCGCATAGACAGTAGCCCCTGATGCTCAGTTCGGTGTTCGGAAAGAAAAGTCGGACTGAGGATCTAAGAAGATATACACAGGGTTGCATAAAATGTGTCAATATGGGTTTGCAGGCTGCGCTGCTGACCTCTGCCGCACTGACTGCGGAGGTCGGTGCATTGAAGTAGGATCTCGAGCGGTCCGAGCGAGAACTCGGCCATGCCAAATAGCAGCTCGAGGACAAAGAAGGTGAGTAACACCACTTTGAATAATTACCTTACAGAAAAAGATTTTGGTTGCAATAAAATTAACAAGGATAATATGGGTATCACAGGGGCCACGAACGAGGTGGCAGCCCTGAAGGAGGCTGTGTCCGCGGCCGAACGCAGTGCGGCCGCGGAACGGGCAGAGCGGGAAAAGCAGGAGGCACAGGTGGCGGAAGTGCGGCAAGAGCTCCAGGCTCTCATGGAGAAGCATGGGAGCTTGGAGCGTGACTCCAAGACTCGAGAGTCCGAGCTTGCCTCGGCTCTCGAAAGTGCCAAGTCCGCCAAGGCCGAGGCCCGTAAGGCCCTTCAGGAGGTTGAAGATTTAAAGAAGATAGCGGCGGGTAAGGCATTTTTCATGCAAAGCAAGCATGTTAATGTAAACTACCTGACACTTACCCGCATTCGGAGCTCTCCAGGGGCGTTTGCAGATCTGCCGCGCAGTGTGTCCGATGCCGCCGCATTCTACCGTGGCGAGGAGGGGAGCTCAACGGAGAAGGTCTTCTGGTCTCAGTACGCTGAGGCCGGCCATCCGGTGCCCCCAAGCGACCAGTTGAAGCAGCTGGTCGAACTCCACAAGGTAGCTGAGGAGGCCATGAAGGGCCTTATAGTCCGGCTGTGGCCTGGATAGGCCATGCCTGGGAGCTACTTCGGCCTCGTGCGGCGGCTGGTGGATGCGTGCCCCTGGGTGGAGGTCATCAAGCGCTCCGCCTGTATTGAAGGTGCTTGTCGGGCCCTTGCCCGCACAAAGGTGCATTGGGGCAGGCTGGATGCGGAGAAGCTTCTCACTGACCCACCACCACCGGGCAAGGAGTATCGCACGCCCGAAATGTATTATAAGACTGTCCTGAAGGGAGCCCGCGATATTGCGGATGAGTGCCCAAGAGATGTAATTTTTGAGTAAACTCGCTATGCATTATCCTGTGCGCTGAAAACTTTGTTCATGTGCGCCTTAAGCAACGCTTGTTTTAATTTAAAATATTACCTTCTGTGCGGCCGTTTATAAAATCTGAGAGATGGCAAGTCGTTGGCTTCAGCCCCCGAGCCACAATTGTTGGGGTGTTCGGGATAAACTTGAGCACTCTTGTTCCCATTTTTGGGTCCATCTAGGGAGGCGCTCAACACAACGAACAAGGCAACCGGACTTATAGTGCTTGAACACTCCTACTTAGCCATAGAATTCTATAATTTTAAATTTTGGCGAAGCCCCTGGTATTCGGAAGACCGAATCCGGGGCGTTATCCACGCCTTCGTCGGACATTATCCGGAACTTCGCTCAAAGCGGCGTGAGTCTTTAAGGACCCAAAAAGACCTCTCGAACAGCGACCGGTCTCTCGCCCTATCATGCCGGTCAGTTTTAGCTTTCTCCACTGAGGCGCTCGCCCGGCTCAACCGGGGCGCAATCGCAGTGGTTCTCCCAGTGCCACCTTAGCCGACAGAACGGAACGTAAGGTACCAAAACGTGGGAGCCGGGCAAACCCAACTATTGACCCAAGACATGATTCGGAGCCGATTCATATAATGCTATAAGTTCGGGGTGCCGCACTTATGGAAGTGTTCGGACTTATCACACCATAATGCGGGGAACATAAGCCCCTGGTGTATTAGGCCGTACCAAAATATACGGGTGCGAGATGTCATGTAATGAACATATATATAAAAAGTAATGTAATTGCAGTCAAAAAGTGCTGCATTATTTATTAAAGGAAATCTGCAATGAGTGCGGACTAATACAAATAGTGCTGTAAGCAAGGGATTTGGACTAATTAAACATGTCCCCCTCCAGGGGTGAGCTGCGGACTTGGTGTATATAATCGAATTTAATGCTCGTAATTGAGACCACCTGAGTGTTCGTCGCAGCCTTCTTTCTTCCCTGGGTGTTGCATCATGGGTTCGGCAGGTTCACCGCCGGACAGGGCCTCTGGTTAACGGAGTCCTGTGTATACAAAGAAGGAAAATGATAATAAAAATAAAAAAGGGGGGCACACTTGCGAGCCCCTGGTGTGGTCGAGCCGCACTCTGGGTCCATTGTGATCGTGCCCCTTCCCCCGTGCCCATGGTATCTCCAAGGCGTAATGATGTACGCGGAGGGTTGTTCTTGCAATCATGTGAGGGCGGGGGTCAGGGCCGCATTTCTATGCGTGCTCTGATCGTGCCAGGTGGTCTTGGTTGGTATTGCTTCGGGCGCATTTTGCTGTATCCGGCCGTTTAATGGCCGGACTCGAAAATTGCCTTAAAAGGCTGCTCTGTATTTCTGCCGCGAGAGCCGCTGTATGTTCCTCCGTTCGGAGGGAGCGTTCTGTATTTCCGTTGACCGTGATGACTCCACGAGGGCCTGGCATCTTGAGCTTGAGGTATGCATAATGCGGCACCGTGTTGAACTTTGCAAACGCGGTTCCTCTGAGCAGAGCGTGATAGCCGCTGCGAAACGGGACTATGTTGAAGATTAACTCCTCGCTCCGGAAATTATCCGGGGATCCGAAGACCACTTGTAGTGTGACTGAGCCTGTACAATTGGCTTCCACACCTGGTATGACACCTTTAAAGGTTGTCTTTGTAGGTTTAATCCTTGAAGGGTCTATGCCCATCTTGCGCACTGTATCCTGATAAAGCAGGTTCAGGCTACTGCCGCCGTCCATTAGGACTCTCGTGAGGTGAAATCCATCGACGATTGGGTCTAAAACCAATGCGGCAAATCCGCCATGGCGTATGCTGGTCGGATGGTCTCTTCGATCAAAAGTGATCGGACAAGAGGACCATGGATTGAACTTCGGGGCGACTGGCTCCATCGCATAGACGTCCCTTAGTGCACGCTTCCGCTCCCTCTTGGGTATGTGGGTTGCGTAAATCATGTTCACCGTCCGTACTTGTGGGGGGAAACCCTTCTGTCCTCTATTGTTCGGCGGTCGGGCCTCTTCCTCGTCGTCGCTGTTTAGCCCCTTGTCATTGTTTTCGGCAATTAACTTGCCTGCCTGCTTGAACACCCAGCAATCTCTGTTGGTATGATTAGCTGGCTTTTCAGGGGTGCCATGTATCTGGCATAAGCAGTCGAGTATTCTGTCCAAATTGGACGGACCCTGAGTGGTTCTTTTGAATGGCTTCTTCCGCTGACCGGGTTTAGAGCCTCGGAATCTGGCATTGACTGCCGTATCCTCCTTGTCGTCGCCGTTGATGCGGCGCTTATTTTTGTTTCGACGTGACCTGCCATTGTTGTCCTTACTATCCGGACTGCCAGAATTTTTACTGAGGTTGTTGCTGCGAGCTAGCCAGCTATCCTCTCCTGCGCAAAAGCGGGTCATTAATGATGTGAGGGCTGCCATGGATTTCGGCTTCTCCTGTCCCAGGTGCCGGGCTAGCCACTCGTCGTGGATGTAATGTTTGAAGGCTGCGAAGGCCTCTGCATCCGGACAGTCGACGATTTGGTTTTTCTTTGTCAAGAACCGTGTCCAGAATTGTCTGGCTGATTCGTTTGGCTGCTGAATTATGTGGCTGAGGTCATAGGCGTCTGGTGGCCGCACATACGTGCCCTGGAAGTTATCAAGGAATGCGGCTTCCAGGTCTTCCCAACACCCAATTGACTCTGTGGGCAAGCTGTTAAGCCAATGCCGAGCTGGTCCTTTAAGCTTGAGTGGGAGATACTTGATGGCATGGAGATCGTCGCCGCGGGCCATATGGATGTGAAGAAGATAATCTTCGATCCAAACCGCGGGGTCTGTTGTGCCATCGTAGGATTCGATGTTTACGGGTTTAAACCCTTCAGGGATTTGATGATCCATTACTTCGTCAGTGAAGCATAGCGGGTGTGCGGCGTCTCTGTATTGAGCGATATCATGACGCAGCTCGAGAGAGCGTTGTCTGCTGTGTTCGGCCCGGCCGGGGTTATTGTATCCGGCGCGACGGTATTCGACGTGGCTCGTGGGGCGCCCTCATGATCCGTAGATGGATCTGGATTGCCTTGCTTTGTCCTCCAATACGTCTCGCAAGTCCGGCGCGTTCCCTTTTGGCTTCGTACTTTTGGAGCGATGTCGGGGTACGGTCTTGGTTGAGGGCCTGGATGCCTCTCTGTCGCGACCACGTGGTGGTCGGTCTGCTGTATCGTGCGCTGGTGATGAAGGTATGTATGCTTCCTCCTCTAGTCGGGGGAGTAACTTGCGTCTTGGGTAACTTTTGGAGGGGCGTTCGAGTTTATACTCCTCGGCCGCGAGGACCTCGGTCCATCGATCGGCCAGCAGGTCTTGATCAGCTTGAAGCTGCTGCTACTTTTTCTTTAGGCTATTTGCCGTGGCGATAAGCCGGCGTTTAAAACGCTCTTGTTCGACGGGATCCTCGGGCACGACGAATTCGTCGTCGTTGAGGCTTGCCTCGTCTTCGGAGGGAGGTATATAGTTATAATCCTCGACCTATTCGTCTGCCGCCCTCTCGTGAGGGCTTGCTTCTGCATCCTCCTGCGCTGAGTCTTGCTGGAGGGGATTATCTTCGGCACTTTCTGGGGTATTATTATCTCCTGTGCCGGAATCTCCATTCTTGCTGTGGCGGGATTTAGAGCGGCGCCGCAGACGCCGGCGCTTGGGTTGTTTCTTTAAAGAATCTGCCTCCGCTGCTTCTTCGCCGTCCCCGTCTTTTGGGGTGTCCACCATATATATGTCATATGACGAGGTGGTCTTCCAATGCCCTGTAGGCGCTGGTTCCTGTTCGTCTCCGGCATCGTCGTCCATAGCGTCGATGTCTTCGGAGTCGTAGTCTAGCATGTCGGTTAGATCGTCGACAGTGGCTACAAAGTGGGTGGTGGGTGGGCTCTGAATTTCTTCGTCGTCCGTATCCCAACCATCCTGGCCGTAATCCGGCCAGGACTCTCCGGATAGCGAGAGATGCTTTAGCAAATTTAGGATGTCGCCAAAGGGTGAATGTTGGAAGATGTCCGCGGCGGTGAATTCCATAACCGGCGCCCAATCAGATTCGATTGGCAGGGGCGCGGGAGGTCCGGAGTCCGGCAAGGAGTCCGGCACCTCGGAGTCACGAGTTTCGCGAGGGACAAGGGTAGTGTTCGGCTCCATCGCCGTGGAAGTTGAAGCCCCCGAGGCGGTGTCCAACCACCGGTCCTCGATCTGGGTGATCGGCTCTGAGCTAAGAGCCAGAGCGGACTCGTGTGCGGCTACCAAGGCACTGTTCGGCGGCAGAGCTAGATCATGCCCATCGTAACAGTGCGGCGAGCTTGGCTGTGGCTCGAGTCCGTCGAAGATCAAGTCTTCGCGGACGTCGGCCGTGAAGTTTAGGATTCCGAATCTGACCTGATGGCCAGGGGCATAGCTTTCGATCTGCTCCAGATGGCCAAGTGAATTAGCCCGCAGTGCGAAGCCGCCGAATACGAAGATCTGTGGGGGAGAAAAGTCTCACCCAGGACAGCGTCGTTGGTTGAAGATGCCATCGAACCTATCGGTGACGACACAGAGGAACTCTCAATGAAAGCACCAATGTCGGTGTCAAAATCGGCGGATCTCGGGTAGGGGGTCCCGAACTGTGCGTCTAGGCGGATGGTAACAGGAGACAAGGGACACGAAGCTTTACCCAGGTTCGGGCCCTCTCGATGGAGGTAAAACCCTACGTCCTGCTTGATTAATATTGATGATATGGGTAGTACAAGAGTGGATCTACCACGAGATCAAGGAGGCTAAACCCTAAAGCTAGCCTATGGTATGATTGTTGTAATGTATGTTGTGTCCTACGGAATACAACCCTCCGGTTTATATAGACACCGGAGGAGGCTAGGGTTACATAGAGTCGGTTACAATGGTAGAAGATCTACATATCCGTATCGCCAAGCTTGCCTTCCACGCCAAGGAAAGTCCCATCCGGACACGGGACGGAGTCTTCAATCTTGTATCTTCGTAGTCTTGGAGTCCGGCGGACGATGATAGTCCGGCTGTCCGGACACCCCCTAGTCCAGGACTCCCTCAGAGGGCATGTCTCATGAGTTTAATTTTGCTAAGTTTCGTAGACAACCTTGTGATAGAGAATCACCTAGTAAGGATGAGATTATTGGTCTTGCTTCTATTGCCGTGCCTCCTACTGACCCGTTAGAAAAATATTTGCTAGACCATGAAAATGATATGTTTATGAAGGAAAGAAGGGAAATAGATGAAGTGTTCCTTCAACAGGAACCTATGCTGAAACACAACCTACCCGTTGAAATTCTAGGGGATCCCCCTCCACCCAAGGGTGATCCCTTGTTTGAACTCAAACCATTACCTGATAATCTTAAGTATGCTTATCTTGATGAAAATAAAAGATATCCCATTATTATTAGTTCTAACCTTTCAGAGCAAGAAGAAGAAAGATTATTGAAAACTCTGAAGAAGCACCGTGCTGCTATTGGATATACTCTGCATGATCTCAAGGGCATTAGTCCCACGTTATGCCAACACAAAATTAATTTGGAGGACGATGCCAAACCAGTTAGAGATCCTCAATGACAATTGAATCCTAAGATGAAAGAAGTGGTAAGAAAGGAGATACTAAAGCTCCTTGAGGCAGGTATAATTTATCCCGTTGCTGATAGAGATTGGGTAAGCCTTGTCCATTGTGTTCCTAAAAAGGGAGGTATTACCGTTGTTCCTAATGATAAAGATGAATTGATCCCGCAAAGAATTATTACAGGTTATAGGATGGTAATTGATTTCCATAAATTAAATAAAGCTACTAAGATAGATCATTACCCTTTATCTTTTATCGATGCTACAAAGACTGTCCAAACACACACATTTCTGCTTTATAGATGGTTATTTTGGTTTCTCTCAAATACCTATATCTGCGAAGGATCAATCAAAAACTACTTTTACTTGCCCTTTCGGTACTTTTGCTTATAGACGTATGCCTTTTGGTTTATGCAATGCACCTGCTACCTTTCAAAGATGTATGATGGCTATATTCTCTGACTTTTGTGAAAAGATTTGTGAGGTATTCATGGATGATTTCTCCATCTATGGGTCCTCTTTTGATGATTGCTTGAGCAACTTTAATCGAGTTTTGCAGAGATGCAAAGACACTAGTTTCGTCTTGAATTGGGAAAAGTACCACTTTATGGTTAATGAAGGCATTGTCTTGGGGCATAAGATTTCCGAGAGAGGTATTGAAGTTGACAGAGCTAAAGTTGATGCCATTGAAAAGATGCCATGTCCCAAGGACAAAAAAGGTATAAGAAGTTTCCTTGGCCTTGCCGGTTTTTATAGGAGGTTCATTAAGGACTTTTCTAAAATATCTAGGCCTCTAACTAATTTATTGCAAAAAGATATTCCTTTTGTCTTTGATGATGATTGTGTAGAAGCATTTGAAATACTTAAGAAAGCTTTGATCACTGCACCTATTGTTCAGCCACCTAATTGGAATTTACCCTTTGAAATTATGTGTGATGCTAGTGATTATGTTATAGGTGCTGTTCTAGGGCAAAGAGTTGATAAGAAATTGAATGGTATCCAGTATGCTAGTAAGACTCTTGATATTGCCCAGAGAAATTATGCTACTACTGAAAAAGAGTTTTTAGCAGTTGTGTTTGCTTGTGATAAGTTTAGACCTTGTATTGTTGATTCCAAAGTTACTATTCACACTGATCATGCTACTATTAAATATCTTATGGAAAAGAAATATGCTAAGCCTAGACTTATTAGATGGGTTCTCTTGCTCCAAGAATTTGACTTGCATATTATTGATAGAAAGGGAGCTGAGAACCCCGTTGCAGACAACTTGTCTAGGTTAGAGAATGTTCTTGATGACCCACTGCCTATTGATGATAGCTTTCCTGATGAACAAATAGCGGTCGTTAATGCTTCTTGCACTGCTCCTTGGTATGCTGATTATGCTAATTACATTGTTGCTAAATTTATACCACCTAGTTTCACATACCAGCAAAAGAAAAAGTTCTTTTATGATTTAGGACATTACTTCTGGGATGACCCACACCTTTATAAAGAAGGAGTAGATGGTGTTATTAGACGTTGTGTGCCTGAGCATGAACAGGAACAGATCCTACGCAAGTGTCACTCTAAATCATATGGAGGACACCACGCTGGAGATAGAACTGCACATAAGGTATTGCAATCTGGTTTTTATTGGACTACTCTCTTCAAAGATGCTCGTAAGTTTGTCTTATCTTGTGATGAATTTCAAAGAATTGGTAATATTAGTAGACGTCAAGAAATGCCTATGAATTATTATCTTGTTATTGAACCATTTGATGTTTGGGGCTTTGATTATATGGGACCTTTTCCTGCCTCTAATGGTTACGCACATATTTTAGTTGATGTTGATTACGTTACTAAGTGGGTAGAAGCTATTCCAACTAGTAGTGCTGATCATAACACTTCTATTAAAATGCTTAAAGAAGTTATTTTTTCGCGGTTTGGAGTCCCTAGATATCTTATGACCGATGGTGGTTGTCGGTGTCAAAACCGGCGGATCTCGAGTAGGGGGTCCCGAACTGTGCGTCTAGGCGGATGGTAACAGGAGACGAGGGACACGATGTTTTACCCAGGTTCGGGCCCTCTTGATGGAGGTAAAACCCTACGTCCTTCTTGATTAATATTGATGATATGGGTAGTACAAGAGTGGATCTACCACGAGATCAAGGAGGCTAAACCCTAAAGCTAGCCTATGGTATGATTGTTGTAATGTATGTTGTGTCCTACGGACTAAAGCCCTCCGGTTTATATAGACACCGGAGAAGGCTACGGTTACACAGAGTCGGTTACAATGGTAGGAGATCTACATATCCGTATCGCCAAGCTTGCCTTCCACGCCAAGGAAAGTCCCATCCGGACACGGGACGGAGTCTTCAATCTTGTATCTTCGTAGTCTTGGAGTCCGGCGGATGATGATAGTCCGGCTGTCCGGACACCCCCTAGTCCAGGACTCCCTCAGTAGCCCCCGAACCAGGCTTCAATGACGATTAGTCCAGCGCGTATATAGTATTCAGCATTGCAAGGCGGGTTCTCCCTTTAAGTTCCATGTACCTGCCGAATAGTGTCCGGCTTCCTCATAAATGTTGTGCTTCTTGGCTTCTACGCCCAATAATGGCCTTCCTCCACGCGTCGCACGAATGCGAAAAGCCAGGGTGTCTTTTATGTTTCACCCCCTAGTTGTGCAAGTCATCCGCCTACAAAAGAGGCAAAAATCCAGATCCAAACCACACCATCTTCCTTCCGCGAATACTCATCGGAGCGCCTTTGACCCAAAAATCCATTCCATCATGGACCGTCGACGCGGCTCCTCTTCTCGCGCTCCCAGCCCACCGCCAGGAGATTGGAGGAGGTGCTCTATTCCACACAACGAGCTAGTGAAGCTCCAAGCGGGGGGATATCTCCCTCCGGCCTTCATGGTCCCGGTTCGAGCCGGGCTGGCCACCTACCAAGGTGGGAAGCAAGCGGAGGCTACCCCAAGTCCCAACAAAGGGGAGCGGGTATGCTTTGTCCCCTATCTGATAAGGGGACTCGGATTTCCGATACATCCGTTCCTCCGCGGGCTCCTGGAGTTCTACGGACTCCAGCTCCATCACCTTACACCCGCCTCTGTCCTGCGTATCGCGGGCTACGTAGCTCTTTGCGAGCTATTCCTTGGCATCGAGCCCCATTTTGCACTGTGGAAGAGGTTATTCTGCCTCGTATCCCGTTCTCACGAGGGATCTATATATCAAGTGGGCGGCGCCGAAGTATGGCGCATTGCCGGGACCGGATATCCATCCGGAACCCCTAAGAAGGCATCCGAAGACTGGCCTTCGGAGTGGTTTTACATAGAAGACGGTCCGCTGACGGACCCAGTCCAGATCATCCTCCCGGAGTTCAGTGCTGCTCCTCTGAAGAAACGCCTTAGTTGGCGCCCGCAGAGCCCCCAATTGGAGTAAGACAAGAGCGTCCATTACCTGATGGGCCGAATAAGATTACTGGCCCATTCCGGGTTGACCATGATTGGAGTCATGGCAACATGCATCATGCGGGGGGTACAGCCATTGCAATACAGAGGCCACCCCATGTGGGATTTCAACGGGGAAGACGATGCCACCCGTCATGGCCGCGAAGGGCCGGATTCGACCGAGGATCTGGTGCAGATCCTGTCCGGCCTGTACAAGGGGGAGAAGGAGGACTTCCTTCGAACGAACCCCTTGAATGGGTTTTCCATGATCAACCCTAGAGGCTGGGTAAGCGAACACTTTTAAGGGCTCAACCCATGCTTTCGAAGTTTAAGCTTCTTACATTATGTCTTCGGCGCAGGAACTACGCCGGATTGTGGAGGACATGGTAAGTCCAGCTCCGCAACCCGAGGATCCAGAAAGATCCCAGGATCCGGCCTCCGAAGAGGATCCGGATATCAAGGTGGAGCTGATCGACGGGGTGTTCCACCAACTCAGCATGGATAACGCTTTAGTCGCTATTACGGCGGACTACCCCGGACTATATCCGGCTTTCCAGGTGACTGTGACCGAGGTCCGGACACCATTATCTCTTCCTTGCCCATTTCTGACCTTCGCGAACGATGGTGTTTTACAGGAAGCGCCGTCAAGGCGGGAAGCCGAGCTCGCGGCGGCTGACCAACAAAGGCCAGTCCGGACCAGCAGGCGGAAAAGGAGCACGGCACGGACTGAAATGTCGCCGCAAAGGTATAGCTCGTATTTAAATTTTCAGAGCAACGTTCGTAGGAAGCGTCTGAGTGCTCATGATCTTTGTAGGAGAAAAGGCGCTCGCCGGACTGCGGGCGTAGAGGTTGCCGATCCGACCTATACCAGCCAGGCTCCAGCGCCCGGCCTGGAGGGGGAGGCAAGCGCAAGGCGCGGGCCGGATACTCCTCCAACGGAGGATGCTGACAGACTGTCCGCCACCAAGTCTGAGGTGGAGAGCGCCATGAACCACAGGCGCCGCCGAACAGTATTTCGTGAAGCATGCTTCTCCCCTGAGGCGTTGAACGCCTTTAACGCGGGGGACGCGCACCTCCGTGCTGCTCAAGATAGTTTTACCAGAGCCACGGAGCAGTATGTAAAAGACATACGGGTAAGGAAATTTAATGGTTATATATGCCAGTAGCCCCCGAGACTTAAAGTAGTTATGTTAACTGATTTAAGGATCATTTGAAACGCAGGCTCTTACCGAGAAGAATGCCCAACTGTCTCAGGAGCTGCAAGAATGCAAGGCCCAACTTGAGGCCGCACTTGCTGCCGCAGGAGGAAACACAGAGGCCCCTCCTGGTAACACATTTTTTTGTTAAATATAAGCGCTGTGCAGCGTGCGCGCAAGTCTAATAATGACATTGCAGGTGCTGCCGGACAAGATCCGGACAGGCAGGAACTGCTGCGCCAGCTGAAGGCCAGCGAGAGGGTGCTGAATAGGGTACAGCAGGAAAGGAACAAGCTTCAAGATGCCCACGCCCAGCTTGGAGAAGAGCTGAAAGCGCCCGGGTCGAGCTGTCCGGCTCCGTTAAGGAGAATCAGCGGCTCCGTCGCGGCATCTATAGTAAGTGCTTGAACGAACTCCTTTGAAAAGAAGAGTTCGGCAAGGAAGTCAATTGACAGAATATGTCTTGTAGGTATACTCACAGGTCGCCCTGCGGAGGAGATGCCCGTATCAATGGGTGATCAACTTCCCAAGCTGTTGCAACTGCTCGAATGAGTTCGGCAGGCGATGAGCGGCGTCGTCCAGGCATTATGGACAGTCGTCTCCCTACCCGAGGGCCTTGGGGAGCTTGCGGAGAAACTCCAAGGAGTGTGGCAGCGCTTCTGTTTATGGAAGATTTCGGCCTGCCGCCAGGGTGCCAGGGAGGCTTGGGCCATGGTGAAGACGCGGTACAAAAAGGCGGATCCCAACCACATGGCCGAAGTTGGACCGGTGGGGCCCGATGGGAAGGAGATCCCTGTGAGTTTAGTATACAGCCAAGTAGAGTTGGCTGCTAAATTTTCCCAGCGGGACTGTAAGTTAGACAGCTTGTTAGACGGGATTGAGGAGGAATACAATCAGTAAATTTGACAATGTATTTTAAAATGACATGTGAAATGCCTTCTAGCCGGATTATAGATCGTTTGCCTTTGCCGACCTTTTTGCTTCGACCTCGGGACCCTAGAGTCCGGAGTGTGTCCGAATACCTTTTTGGTTAAGAAACAACCGGGGTATGCATGGAGACCAGGCATAGGGGTCATTAGTGCTTTATCAGACAAGTGCCCAACTAGGTATGTTATATTACATGGTTAGTAAGAAACATCTTCCAGGGAGAATAGTTCTGTTAAGGGTTCCTTTCCCTGGGAGGCATGCCCTAAAGTGCATGTCCGAACTGCAAAAAAAAGCAGAAAAACATCTGGGGGCAGATAAACAGATAGGTAAAAAATCATCTTTCAAGTCACCGACCGAATATTCCCTTAAGAACGCTAGCTTTCGGCTTCACCCAGTCTGAGGTACACATCCAGCTGACCCGACAGTAACAATCGCAGAGGTGCTCCCTTTACCTCCTAGCCGAACAATCGGGAACGTAGGGGTAAGCACAGGAGCCAGGCAACCCAGCTTGGCCAAAACTTAAGTCGTATCGATGCATATAATGGTGAGTAAAAGGTACATGTGGAAGCTTGACACATGTGCTAGGCGTGAAGCCCTTGCAATTTGAGCTTCTTGAAAAGAAGCCCCCAGGTATATTGAGTGCGGATGGCACATCAAGTGTGTGCGAACAATGCGCAAGTGGGCCCTTAAGGGCTTTTTATGAAGAAAGGTTAAGAGAAGAAAGAGAAATGAAGTGCAGCTGGAGTGTAAAAGATTTGGACGGGGGAAGGGGACGAACTCTTAGTCCGGCGCTAGGCGTAGAATCTTCGGAGGCGGGCCGCGTTCCATGGGTTCGGCTCGAGTCGGTTGTCCGATGCATTTCGCAGACGGTACGCCCCGCCGGTCAGGACTTGGTCGATGATGAAGGGGCCCTCCCATTTGGGCTTGAGCTTGTCCTTTTTCTTGTCCGGCAGGCGTAGAACTAGTTCGCCAACGTTATAAGTCTTGGCCCGTACTTCTCTACTTTGATATCTTCGAGCCTGCTGCTGATAAAATGCGGAACGAGCTTTGGCGACGTCGCGTTCCTCCTCCAATGCGTCCAAGCTGTCCTGCCGATCCAGCTCGGCTTCTTGTTCTTCGTACATGCGCACTCGAGGTGAGTCATGAATGATGTCGCAGGGCAAGACCGCCTCTGCGCCGTATACCATAAAAAATGGTGTGAATCCGGTAGTACGGTTAGGCGTTGTCCGCAGCCCCCAGAGTACAGAGTCGAGCTCCTCTACCCAGTGTGTGTCGGATTTTGTAAGTGACCGCACTAGTCTGGGTTTAATGCCGCTCATTATTAGACCATTTGCTCGTTCCACTTGACCGTTGGTTTGAGGGTGATAGACTGAAGCGTAGTCGAGCTTGATGCCCATATTTTTGCACCATGACTTAACCTCGTCGGCCCTGAAGTTCGTGCCGTTGTCGGTGATGATGCTGGGGGGGACACCATAACGGTGTACTACCCCGGATATAAAGTCTATCACTGGTCCGGACTCTGCCGTTTTGACCGGTTTGGCCTCTATCCATTTGGTGAATTTATCCACCATGACCAATAGGTACCTTTGCTTGTGGGTTCCCCCTTTAAGGGGTCCAACCATATCAAGCCCCCAGACCGCGAATGGCCAGGTAATGGGTATAGTTTTGAGGGCGGTGGGTGGCATATGGCTCTGATTAGCAAAGAGCTGACAACCGACGCATCTCTGGACTAAGTCCTGGGCATCTGCCCGGGCCGTCGGCCAATAAAATCCTATACAGAATGCCTTTCCTACAAGGGCCCGGGCTGCTGCGTGGTGTCCGCCTAGTCCGGCATGAATTTCAGCCAGGAGGTTTCGCCCTTCCTCTTCGGAGATACACCTTTGAAGGACTCCGGTTGTACTTTTCTTATAAAGTTCTCCCTCATGGACCTTGTAGGCTTTTGATCGCCGGACTATGCAGCGGGCCTCATTGTGGTCTTCGGGGAGTTCCTGCCTAAGCAAGTAGGCTAGGAATGGTTCTATCCACGGGGCGATTACTGCCATTATGTTGTGGGCTGAAGGTGTGATGTCATCGGCTGGATCGCCGGTTGGCGCGGTTGTTTCCGATTTGTCATTTCCGGTCTCCCCTTCCCATAGTACGGACGGCTTGAAGAGCCGTTCCAGGAAGATATTTGGAGGGACAGCGTCACGTTTTGCACCGATGCGTGCCAGTATGTCGGCTGCTTGGTTATTATCTCGGGCTACGTGATGGAATTCAAGTCCTTCAAACCGAGCTGACATTTTTAGGACAGCGTTGCGATATGCTGCCATTTTCGGATCCTTGGCGTCAAAGTCTCTGTTTATTTGGGATATTGCAAGGTTTGAATCCCCGCGCACCTCTAGGCGCTGAATGCCCATGGAGATTGCCATCCGGAGACCATGGAGAAGGGCCTCGTATTCGGCTGCGTTGTTGGAGTCCGTGTACATTATTTGAAGTACATATTGGACGGTATCCCCGGTTGGGGACGTCAAGACGACGCCAGCCCCCAGTCCGGCCAACATTTTGGAGCCGTCGAAGTGCATAGTCCAATTGGAGTATGCGTCGTACTCTTTAGGGAGTTCGGCTTCGGTCCATTCAGCGACAAAGTCAGCCAAAACTTGTGACTTTATAGCTCGCCGAGGCTTGTAGGTTATGTCGAATGGTAGGAGCTCGATGGCCCATTTTCCAATCATGCCCGTTGCGTCGCGGTTGTTTATAATGTTATTGAGTGGTACTTCAGAGGCCACTGTTATCGAACACTCTTGAAAGTAGTGTCGGAGCTTCCGGGATGCCATGAACACCGCGTAGGCTATCTTTTGATAGTGCGGGTAACATGACTTGCAGGGGGTTAACACAGTGGATACGTAGTACAATGGTTTTTGAAGAGGGAATTTATGCCCTTCTGTCTCTCGTTCAACGACGAGTACCGCGCTTACAACTTGATGTGTTGCTGCGATGTATAACAACATGGGTTCGCCTAGGTTTGTCACGGCTAGGAGCGGATTTGTTGCCAATATGGCCTTTATTTCTTCGAGTTCGGCAGTGGCAGCATCCGTCCACTCGAAGTGTTCGGTGTGCCTAAGGAGGCGATAAAGGGGCAGTGCCTTTTCTCCCAAGCGGGAGATAAAATGGCTTAGAGCTGCCACGCATCCGGTTAATTTTTGTATCTGTTTGAGGTCTTTTGGAATATCCAACTGTGACAGAGCTTGGATCTTGGCCGGGTTTGCTTCAATTCCTCTACCCGATATAATGAAGCCCATCAGCTTTCCGGCTGGTACGCCGAAAACGCATTTTTCCGGATTCAGCTTGATGTCATATGCTCTGAGGTTGTCGAATGTGAGCCTCAAGTCGTCTACTAGAGTTTCGACATGTTTGGTTTTGACGACTACGTCGTCTATGTATGCCTCGACTGTTTTGCCGATCTGGGTAGCCAGACATGTTTGAATCATGCGCTGATATGTTGCGCCGGTGTTTTTAAGTCCGAAGGGCATCATGTCGAAGCAGAATGGTCCGTATGGAGTGATGAATGCCGTTGCGGCTTGGTCTGCTTCCGCCATCTTGATTTGATGGTAGCCAGAGTATGCGTCGAGGAAGCACAACGAATCGTGCCCTGCGGTGGCATCGATAATTTGGTCGATGCGGGGCAGGGGGAAGGGATCCTTTGGGCAAGCCTTATTGAGGTCTTTAAAATCGACGCATAGGCACCAGGATTTGTCCTTCTTTGGTACCATTACCAGATTTGCTAGCCAATCCGGATGTTTGATATCTCTGATGAATCCGGCTTCCAATAGTTTGGCTAGCTCTTCTCCCATTGCCTGTCTTTTGGGTTCGGAAAATCGTCGAAGAGCCTGTTTGACTGGCTTGAATCCTTTTAGGATGTTTAGGCTGTGTTCTGCCAATCTGCATGGGATTCCAGGCATATCCGAAGGATGCCAGGCAAAAATGTCCCATTTTTCCCGAAGGAATTCGCGCAGTGTGGCGTCTACCTCGGGGTTTAATTGTGCCCCAATGGAGGCCGTCTTTGTTGGGTCCGTTGGATGGACCTGGAGTTTCACTATTTCATCTGCTGGTTTGAAGGAGGTGGACTTGGATCTTTTATCGAGTATCACATCGTCCCTGTTCACCGTAGAGCGCAGCGCGGTGAGTTCTTCTGCCGCTAGGGCTTCGGATAGTGCCTCCAGGGCAAGTGCCGCTGTCTTGTTTTCGGCGCGGAGTGCTATGTCCGGATCACTAGCGAGAGTGATTATTCCGCTGGGCCCAGGCATTTTGAGCTTCATATACCCGTAATGGGGTACGGCTTGAAAAATTGTGAATGCCTCTCGTCCTAATATAGTGTGATATCCGCTGTTGAACGGGGCCACTTGGAACGTGACTTCTTCGGATCTGTAATTGTCCGGTGAGCCGAACACCACATCGAGTGTGATTTTTCCGGTGCAGCGCGCTTCCCGGCTAGGGATTATTCCTCTGAAGGTTGTGCTACTTCGCTCAATATGGCTCCAATCGATTTCCATTTTTTGAAGAGTTTCCTCGTAGATGAGGTTTAGTCCGCTGCCGCCATCCATGAGGACCTTTGTAAGTCGAAAGCCGTCCACTATGGGACTAAGCACCAGTGCGGCTGGTGCTCGGGCTGTTCGGAATTTAGGTTCGTCGCTGGCGTTGAAGGTGATGGCTGTGTCGCTCCATGGATTTGCTGTTGCTACTTGGTAGACTTCGGCGAGGCCGCGGATTGTTCGTTTTCGCATATTATTTGATGCGAAGGTCTCGAAGACTGTTGATACCGTACCGGTATTGTTGGAGTGGTTTTCCGGGGCTAGAAGCTCCTCGCCACTTTTGGCCACCTGCCGTAATATCCAACATGCTCGAAGGCTATGTGTTGGGGCGGCTCCCTTTGTACTATGAAGCTTACAGGGTCCATTGAGCCATCCCTCCAGTACGGTTCTGTGCCCTTTATGGGGTTTTTGCTTTTTGGTTTTTGTATCTGGGGCCTGAGTATGATGCACCCTTTTGTTGCAGACTAGGGTTGTATTCGGGGCCGGATTGTCCCAAAACTGATTTTCGGTTTTCCGGAAACTTTCCATCGCACAGTATTTTCGTACTATGGACGCCAGATCGGTGAAACGTGTGATTTTACGACGGCCGATGGCGTTCAATATTCCCTTGTCCGTGCAATTATTGCAAAAGATTGAAATTGCGTTTTCCTCTCGGCAGTCCTTTATCCTGTCCATAACCAGGAGGAATCGGGCCCAGTAGTGATGTACTGTTTCAGCGGGCTCTTGCCGTATTAGGGATAGATCGCATATGTCTGGGCAGGTGGGTGTAATAAATTCCGGATCCCTACCCATCTCGGGGCTTAAAGGCCGTGAAGTTTCCGATTTTGGAAGCTTGGATTGCTGGACGTTGTCCAGCGAGTCCGGTCCGATGCCTGACTTTAAGTTCAGTGCTCGATCGAGTTCCGTTCCTCCGTGAAAATCCGGCATGGAGGGTTCGGGAGCCCGGACATGTCTAGTTTTTAGTACAGGAGAAAAGTCGCCGCATTGTTCTTCTACCACTGCGACGTGGTGGGTGACCTGGGGAGAGTTAATCTCTCTTAGATCGGTTTTAAGCCCAATCTGATTGTAGTCCGTAGCGACTCCCAGGGCGGCGATGTGATCCAAGAGCTCGTTGACAGACGAGAGCTCTATCGGATCCAGCCGCTCGGTGAATTCCGAGCTGACATGGAGATTGCTTTTGACGACTTGAGAAGTCATTGTCGAAGCGGTGGCCGGATAGGCGGTCATAAGAAAACCACCTAGCCGGATAGTTTGGCCGGCGACCAAGGCCCCTTTGGCGAAAATACCGTCCTTGAAGACGGGTGGAGGCATCCTTCCTATCGGTGACGACACAGAGGAACTCTCAATGAAAGCACCAATGTCGGTGTCAAAACCGGCAGATCTCGGTAGGGGGTCCCGAACTGTGCGTCTAGGCGGATGGTAACAGGAGACGAGGGACACGATGTTTTACCCAGGTTCGGGCCCTCTTGATGGAGGTAAAACCCTACGTCCTGCTTGATTAATATTGATGATATGGGTAGTACAAGAGTGGATCTACCACGAGATCAAGGAGGCTAAACCCTAAAGCTAGCCTATGGTATGATTGTTGTAATGTATGTTGTGTCCTACGGACTAAAGCCCTCCGGTTTATATAGACACCGGAGAAGGCTAGGGTTACACAGAGTTGGTTACAATGGTAGGAGATCTACATATCCGTATCGCCAAGCTTGCCTTCCACGCCAAGGAAAGTCCCATCCGGACACGGGACAGAGTCTTCACTCTTGTATCTTCGTAGTCTTGGAGTCCGGCGGATGATGATAGTCCGGCTGTCCGGACACCCCCTAGTCCAGGACTCCCTTAGTGGTTCACATTTTATTCATGGTGCTTTCCGTAAGATGCTTGCTAAGTATGATGTTAATCATAGAATCGCATCTCCTTATCACCCGCAGTCTAGTGGTCAAGTAGAGTTGAGCAACAGAGAGCTCAAATTAATTTTGCAAAAGACTGTCAATAGATCTAGAAAGAATTGGTCCAAGAAACTTGATGATGCATTATGGGCCTATAGATCTGCATACAAAAATCCTATGGGTATGTCTTCGTATAAGATGGTTTATGAAAAAGCATGTCACTTACCTCTTGAACTTGAACATAAAGCATATTGGGCTATTAAAGAGCTCAACTATGACTTCAAAATTGCCGGTGAGAAGAGGTTATTTGATATTAGATCACTTGATGAATGGAGAACCCAAGCCTATGAGAATGCCATGCTATTCAAAGAAAAAGTCAAACACTGGCATGACAAATGGATACAAAAGCGTGAGTTTAGCGTAGGTGATTATGTGTTATTATTCAACTCTCATTTAAGATTTTTTGCAGGAAAACTTCTCTCTAAATGGGAAGGTCCTTACGTTATCGAGGAGGTCTATTGTTCCGGTGCCATAAAAATCAACAACTTCGAAGGCACAAGTCTGAGGGTGGTGAACGGTCAAAGAATTAAACATTATATCTCAGGTAATCCTATCAATGTTGAAACTAATATTATTGAAACCGTAACCCCGGAGGAATACATAAGGGACACTTTTCAGAACATTCCAGACTCCAAAAAGGAATAGGTATGTGGTACGGTAAGTAAAACGACTCCAAAACAACTCTAATGGCATTTTTTATTAGTTTTGGAATATTTAAGAATTTTAGAAAGAAGGAAGTAGTCCGGGAAGGACACGAGGCCTCCATGAGGGTGGAGGGCGCGCCCACCCTTCCTGGGTGCGCCCCCTGTCTCGTGGCCACCTCGTGTGCCTCCCGGACTCCGTTTTCTTGCACGTTACGTATTTTGGTCGGTAAAAATTCATTATATAATCTCCCAAAGGTTTTGACCACTGTATCACGCAAATATCCTCTATTTCCATTTCGAGCTGTTTCTGTTATAGATTTAGAGCAATATGTCGTCTCGGGACTTGGAAGGGGAGAGCTATGTGGCTGATTACCTTGCAGACCCTAAGGTCTACGGGGACTTGGAACATGGTGGCTGGACCACTGAAGAAGAGGAAGACTATGAGCCTAAGGGAAAGGAGGAAACGAGTTCAGACGAAGACGAAACCCCATTATCTCAACCGGGGGACATGCATGTGGAGTTTAAAAAGTCAAGCCTCCCTGATAGAGCAAAGAAGCCAAAGATCGAGTTTATCCCTTTTCGTCTCTTGCAGGAAAATAAACAGGAACTATGCAACAGAATATTAAGTCTTGAGCAAGTGATCGATGATCTAAAGGAGCAAAATATTATCCTCAAGCGTAAATTGAGGAAGAAGCCTACATCATCAACAACTCCTACTTCACCACCTCCGAGGACATAATCACATGGGTATGGGCACTCACCTTGGCAACTGCCAAGCTTGGGGGAGGTGCCCCAGTATCGTATCACCATCACACTCCTATCTTTACCATTTTATTTAGTTCGATCCTTTTAGTAGTATATTGATCTAGTAGATTGAAGTTTTGATATCAAGTAGTTTTGAGTTTTGCTTTGTGATCTCTTTATGTAATCGAGTCCGTGAGCTATCTATAATAAAGATTAGTGTTGAGTCAAGGGCTTTGCTATCTTGCTATGATCTTGAGAAAGTAGAAGGAATAAAAAGAATAAAAGAGCTCATGTTGATCTTATGGATAGTAATGACTTCACACATAGAAAGTATGAGGCATAGAAGTTGTTGAGAGTTGACGAACATAGTTTTGGTCATCGTTTCAATTAATAGGAAGTAATAAGGAAAGAGAGGTTTCGCATACAAATATATTATCTTGGACATCTTTTATGATTGTGAGCACTCATTAAGTATGACATGCTAAAAGAGTTGATATTGGACAAGGAAGACAACGTAATGGTTTATGTTTTCTCACATCTCAGTTAAAGTATATTGTCATTGACCTTCCAAACAAGTTGAGCTTGCCATTTCCCCTCATGCTAGCCAAATTCCTTGCACCAAGTAGAGATACTACTTGTGCTTCCAAATATACTTAAACCCAGTTTTGCCATGAGAGTCCACCATACCTACCTATGGATTGAGTAAGATCCTTCAAGTAAGTTGTCATGTTGCAGGCAATAATAATTGCTCTTTAAATATGTATGACTTATTAGTGCAGAGAAAATAAGCTTTATATGATCTTGTTGTGGAAGCAATAAAAGCGATAGGTTGCATAATAAAGGTCCACATACAAGTGGCAATATAAAGTGACGTTCCTTTGCATTAAGATTTTGTGCATCCAACCCTAAAAGCACATGGCAACCTTTGCTTCCCTCTGCGAAGGGCCTATCTTTTACTTTATGTTTTTACTTTATGCTTGAGTCAAGGTGATCTTCGCCTTTCCCTTTTTCATTTTATCCTTTGGCAAGCTCCTCGTGTTTGAAAGATCTTGATATATATATATATATATATATATATATATATATATATATATATATATATCCAATTGGATGTAAGTTAACATGGACTATTATTGTTGACATCACCTAAAGGTGAATACGTTGGGAGGTAACACAATAAGCCCCTATCTTTCTCAGTGTCCGGTTGAAACTCCATAACCACAAGTATTGCATGAGTGTTAGAAATTGTAGAAGACTACATGATAGTTGAGTATGTGGACTTGCTGAAAAGCTCTATTCTTGACTCTTTCTGATGTTATGATAAATTGCAATTGCTTCAATGACTGAGATTATAGTTTGTTAGTTCCCAATGAAGTTTCTGAACCATACTTGACATTGTGAATTGGTTGTTACTTGCGCATAAGAAATCATATGATAAAATCTATTTATGTTGCTGTTATAGGAATGATCATGATGCCCTCATGTCCGTATTTTATTTTTATCGACACCTCTATCTCTAAACATGTGGACATATTTTTCGATATCGGCTTCCGCTTGAGGACAAGCGAGGTCTAAGCTTGGGGGAGTTGATACGTCCATTTTCCATCATGCTTTTATATCAATATTTATTGCATTATGGGCTGTTATTACACATTATATATCAATACTTATGGCTATTATCTCTTATTTTACAAGGTTTACCATGAAGAGGGGCAATGCCGGTAGCTGGAATTCTGGCTGGAAAAGGAGCAAATATTGGAAACCTATTCTGCACAGCTCCAAAAATCCTGAAACTCCACGAAACTTATTTTTTGGAATTAATAATAATTATTGAGCGAAAGAAACACCAGAGGGGGCCCACACCCCGGCCAGGAGGGTGGGGGCGCGCCCACCCCTACTGGGCGCGCCCCTGTCTCCTGGGCCCCCTGGTGGCCCTCCGGTGTCCATCTTCTGCTATATGAAGGCTTTTACCCTAGAAAAAATCAGAGGCAAGCTTACGGGACGAAACTCCGCCGCCACGAGGCGGAACCTTGGCGGAACCAATCTAGAGCTCCAGCAGAGCTGTTCTTCAGGGGAAACTTCCATCCGGGAGGGGGAAATCATCACCAATGATACTCTCATCGGGAGGGGTTCAATCTCCATCAACATCTTCACCAGCACCATCTCCTCTCAAAACCCTAGTTCATCTCTTGTATCCAATCTTGTATCAAAACCACAAATTGGTACCCGTGGGTTGCTAGTAGTGTTGATTACTCCTTGTAGGTTATGCTAATTGGTTTACTTGGTGGAAGATCATATGTTCAAATCCTTAATGCATATTATTACTCCTCTGATTACGAACATGAATATGCTTTGTGAGTAGTTATGTTTGTTCCTGAGGACATGGGTGAAGTCTTGCTATTAGTAGTCATGTGAATTTGGTATTCGTTCGATATTTTGATGAGATGTATGTTGTCTTTCCTCTAGTGGTGTTATGTGAACGTTGACTACATGACACTTCACCATTATTTGGGCCTAGAGGAAGGCATTGGGAAGTAATAAGTAGATGATAGGTTGCTAGAGTGACAGAATCTTAAACCCTAGTTTATGCGTTGCTTCGTAAGGGGCTGATTTGGATCCATATGTCTAATCTTGTGGTTAGGCTTACCTTAATACTTCTTTTGTAGTTGCGGATGCTTGCAATAGGGGTTAATCATAAGTGGGATGCTTGTCCAAGTAAGGGCAGTACCCAAGCACCGGTCCACCCACATATCAAATTATCAAAGTACCGAACGTGAATCATATGAGCATGATGAAAACTAGCTTGACGATAATTCCCATGTGTCCTTGGGAGCTCTTTTCTAATTACGAAATGGTCCTGGCTTGTCCTTTGCTACAAAAAGGATTGGGCCACCTTGCTGCACTTTATTTACTTTCATTGGTTGTTACTTGTTACAATTTATCTTATCACAAAACTATCTGTTACCTACAATTTCAGTGCTTGCAGAGAATACCTTACTGAAAACCGCTTGTCATTTCCTTCTGCTCCTTGTTGGGTTCAACACTCTTACTTATCGAAAGGACTACGATAGATCCCCTATACTTGTGGGTCATCAATCTTCATGATAGAGAGTCTCCTATGTTGTCACTATCATATACTAGTGGGAATTTTTCATTATAGAACTTGGCTTGTATATTCCAATGATGGGCTTCCTCAAAATGCCCTAGGTCTTCATGAGCAAGCAAGTTGGATGCACACCCACTTAGTTTCTTTTGTTGAGGTTTCATACATTTATAGCTCTAGTGCATCCGTTGCATGGCAATCCCTACTCACTCACATTGATATCTATTAATGGGCATCTCCATAGCCCATTGATACGCCTAGTTGATGTGAGACTATCTTCTTCCTTTTTATCCTCTTCACAACCACCATCCTATTCCACATATAGTGTTATATCCATGGCTTGCGCTCATGTATTGCGTGAGAGTTGAAAAAGCTGAAGCGCGTTAAAAAGTATGAACCAATTGCTTGGCTGAAACCGGGGTTGTGCATGATAGGAGTATTTTGTGTGATGAAAATGAAGCATAGCCTAACTATATGATTTTGTAGGGATAAGCTTTCTTTGGCTATGTTATTTTGATAAGACATGGTTACTTGTTAGTATGCTTGAAGTATTACTATTTTTATGTTAATATGAACTTTTATCTTGAATCATTTGGATCTGAACATTCATGCCACAATAAAGAAAATTACATTGAGAAATATGCTAGGTAGCATTCCACATTGTCGGCGTTCTGGGAACGGGGGTCCCCAGACTTGCCTGCCTGCGGCCTGCGGCATGGCTCAAGTGGTGGCCCAGTACGGCACATCTTCATCAGCACAAGACTCAAGACCCTCGCGAGGGGCCACGCCTCGCGAGGCGGACGACACAAGGCTTCCTCGGGAACGGCCTCGCCAGGCAGGCTCGCGAGGAGGAGGAGAGATCAAGGCAGGGTACCTTGCGAGGTGCTCGTGAAGCAAGCCATGACGATCGAGACCAGGCGGGCGCCGGCCTGCGCAGTGTCCTTGTTTCCTCTTTGGTGCAAAGGGGGCAAGCACAGGCGCGGAGTACTGAGGCATCAGGCAAAGGTTGCCATTTCAGTGCAACGAGACCAAGACCAGCGGAGCGGCAGGATGGAGGTCACCGTGGAGCCCAAGACGGCGTCATCGCCGGTGCCTTTGGCAGCCGAAGACCAACTTTAGTCAGGATAACTTGTACAAGATGTTCCCCTTTGAAATGGCCGTTGTTGGTGCCCATCCCGCTCAATATTTGGGAAGAGGCCCAGGGCCTCTATAAATAGGACTAGCCACCACAATAGAGGGGGATCCAGTGGGTGGACTCATCGAGAGCTCATTAGAGAGAGAGAGGCTCGAACTCACCCAAGCGGTTCATCGCACTAGCTCAAGAACACCTCTCGCGAGGTTGTTCTTCCCTTGTACTGTTCATCGTCAGCCCCTGAGGCAATCCACCACACCACACACTAGAGTAGGGTATTACACCACAACGGTGGCCCGAACCAGTATAAATCTTGTGTTCCTCGTGTTGTTCATCGTTTTTAGCTTAGATCTCACGAGACGATCGGGCGTAGGTCGGTAGGGGAGAGATCTTCGTGCACACCCCAGAGTTCGAACCTTAAGGGTCTGCCGGAACCCAACATCCGACATTTGGCGTGCCAGGTAGGGGTGCGCCGGAATCTTCCTTCTGCCGTCCTACATTCCGCCACTTCGCCGCCCCCATGTCCGGCGACCCGATGGCCAACTCCGACTGCTGGGAGGCATGGCCTGCCCATGCCGTGCCGCCTGCCCAAGGTGACCTCAACCCCGCATCTCAGGCAGCCTGTGCCCCGAAGAACGCTGCGGGGCGCGGGCGGCACGGTCAGGCGTCCCCTGCCCTCACTCCACAGCAGGTATGATCTGCAGCGAGGGCCTCAAGCCACGCCGCGGCTACGGCGCCGCACACTTGGCGGGAGCAGGCAAACATGAAGGCCGCACTCACAGTGGCGCAAGAGCTACTGCGTTGCAGACTGCAAGAAAGCGACCGCGACGTGCTGCTGGAACGCGTCGCCGAGCTCCTGGATGCCGCTGCATCAGGGGCTCCCCTATTCTGCGTCCAGCTTCCACCTCAGGCCCTGAGAGGATCACGAGGCGGACCGGTCCGCGCCCACGCGCCCCTGGGCGCGCCTCAAGGCTTCATCAACACCGGCCCGCCCATCAGCGCCGAGCAGCAAGCTGCACTGGCACCGCCCCTAGTGAGCGAGGGCATGCGCATCGCTGCCTTTGGTCCCAGTGGGACACCACCCTACCGTCCCCAAGATGGAGCTTCAAGTCAAACTGCATGGCGCACGGAACACCACGGCGAGGCCTTTGGTGAGGTGACCCCGGAGGCCTATGTGTCCCGCATGGTGGATCTGGAGGAAGACCATGGCTCGCTCCTCGGGCCAGGCTGGGAGGAAGAGGCGCCAGAAGCCGAGCTCTTTCAGGAGCCTCACGGGAGCCTCGACAACTACCGGGTACCACTACTTCCTCAGGAGCAGGCTTATGCTAACCATGGGTCGCAGGAGGTTCAGGTCATCGTGGCGGATGGCTGCCCCAGTGCGGCAATCTCTTTCCCCTGAGGAGGAGGGCACTGGGGGCAGCAGGAGAGGGGTTGGGAGCTAGGCTCCTCCCCGCGTCGTGCGGAGCAAGGTGTTCTTCGGAGGTAGGCCCTCTGTCGGGGAGGTGCCCCAGGGCCTGCCCCCGGCAGAGGACCTGTGGTCGTCGGGGGAACCGCTGGCGTCCCCTTTTCCCCATTGGCGTCATCTTGGTTTCCGGTCGCCGTCGATTGAGACAAGGGTGGCGCAAGGCGGGGCCCTCATCTGGCGATATGAAGCAAGGCCAGTACCTATGAAGAAGGCCCAGTGCTTGTGAAGCTCGCCGCCCATGACACTCTCACATAATAATGACTTGGGGCTGTACATGCCCCGGAGTCTCCGAAGAGCCGCCCTCGGGCCTCGGGGGCTCCCTCCCACACCCAGTGGCAGCACTTAGCTCCGCGCTGGTGAGAAGACGTCGAAGACTAGACTAGGTGCCGGACGTGGCCTTTTGCTTCTTGCTTCCTTTCGTGCGAACAAGCTCTCTCGTTCCGGATCTAAGTTGAAGTTGAATTTGTGTTTGCGTATGCAGGAAGGGGTGTTGTGTCTTATTCATGTGCTTTCTCGTGCTCCGATTTCTGTTCAAGTTGGAATTCACACTAGCTTCCTCCCCCTCGCGGGCCCCTCGCGAGTGGGGCAGGGCCCAGCATGTGCGCCCTCCGTCCCACGGCCGACGTCCGCTCCAGCCAGGCTCTCGCCGCATGGTAAAACGGGACCCTCATGAGGCCCACGGATGGACACCACGAGCCCACTCCGGGCTCGCCAAGACAAAGGTAAAACCACGACAACCCACTCATCACAAAAATCATGTCATCATGCGGGCGCCCATCTGGCGACGATCTCAGCCGCATGCAGGCAACAGTCTTTTTACATGAGGGGCTTCCCCTCCCAAAATGCTCTCACGACCTTTAGAGCCACGCCCGAGCCTTTTCCTGCGCAGGACAAGCAGCAGGGGGAAGCGCGGGATCAATCAGACATATCACTCACCGCATCCCCCAGGGCGTCCTCAGAGGCGTCGCTGGCACCACCGTCGTCGCCGTCAACTTCTCCATCGCCGTTGTCGGCACCATCTTCACCACCGTTCACCACGTCGCCTTCATCGGCAGCAATGACCACCCCGTCGTCATCGGAGGTGAAGGCCCGTACGAGTGCATCTACATTGTCCTCCACCCACCGCGCTAGATCGCTTCGGACGGCCTCAGGCACTGGGGCAATGGCGGCATCGAAGTCAAAGTGGGGGTCGAGGTCCTGGAGATGGCTGAAGATGCGGGAGAATGCCCGCGCGAGCAGGCCGCGGCTCCGTTCCTCCACCAGCTGGCGAGACCTCTCAGAGCGGTTCTCCAGATGCGTCACCATGTCAGTGAAGAACTGGAGGTTGCCGGCGTAGTTGGTCACATGCGGTTCCTCGGCGGTAGCCTCGCAGATGTTGCCCAAGGCCGTTTTAGCCCTTTCCCTGAGTGTCCGGAGCATGGGGCCGTGCATGTGTTCTAGCATCTGCCGCTGGCGAATCTCGTCCGCATTCCGCTGCGCGACAGCCTCGGCATCATCAACCCGTCGTCGAAGAAGGAGCAGTTTGGCGCGGGAGGTGGCTAGCTCAGCCTGTGCCGAGCCTAGCGTGACAGCGGTGGCCTCAGCTCGTTGCGTGGCTTCAGCCAACCTGGTCTTGAGGGAAGCAGTCCTGCCCGCGGCTTCAGCCCTGATCAACTCCAGCCGCTCTTCATACTTGCGTTCAAGGCCGGCGCGATCCTCTGCCACGCGACGGTCGATCTCCTCCTAGATCCGGGCCTCCCGTGCGCCAACGTCGTCCTCCGCCTGGACGACCTGGCGCTCCCTCGTCACCAACCACTGCAGATTGAGGTTACGCTCGGCAGTCTCCAGCGTCAGCACTTCCTCGCACCTCCGAAGCTCCTCCTCTTCAGCGGGCCCACCCTTCAGCAGCGCGAGGGAGGCTCAGTGCAGCTCCACCTGCTGCTCCAGGGAGTTGCACCAGTCTTGGAGCTCCCACGCATGCTCCTCCGCCGCTTCGCGCCGCTTATCCGCCTCCTGAGCTTCCTCAAGGGCCCAGGAACAGGCCTCCCGAGAGGCCGCCAGGGATGCCTCGGCCTTGGCATTTTCAAGGTCATGCTGGTGGCGTGCGAGACCAACAGCCGCCTTCAGCTTGCACCGCTCCTCAACCAGCCTCAAGCCTTCAGCTTCGAGACGCGCGTCTTCAGCCGCCAGCTCTGTGCCGAACTGTCTCATGGCATCAGTTGCCCCTCTGGAGGAACTCTTGGCGAACAGCGCTGCGCTCCTGCGCACGCCCGAGCACGTCGTCAACACCGTCCTCCGCCGTCAATGCAGGCGGAGGGCCTTGGAGTGGCTCGCCCCCTCTCGGCAGAGGGCTGGGGGCTGGCGCCCCTGCGATCGTCGGGCAGGCCCCGCAAGGGACCCAGCCTGGCGTCAACCCACCTCCCGCTGAGGACCCAAAGACCGACTTCAACCACTCGCCGCCGATGATCAATGGAGGAGCTCGGGGAAAGCTGGATGTGCCCAGGGGGAGCTCATGAGGGAAGAGCGGCGCGACGACAGGATCAAGGCGCGCCGCAGGACGGCCTGCCTCTCTAGCCAAGCTTGCACCAAGGGCAGCGCATGGGCTCGAGGCAGTTAAGGTTGGTGACGGAAGAGGAGCCTGAAGGAGCGGCTCCTCAGCTGGTTCCGCGGGCTCGTCAGAGGGAATCCTGAAAGGCCACGGTCAACAAAGGGAGAGGCAGACAAGGAACTATAAGAAGGAGGGACTTACTCGTCCATGGCAAAGTACTTCCTGTGCTTCAATGGGCGGTGCGAGCGATCATCACCACCAGAAGCCTCCTTCCTCTTGCGAAGGGCCTCAAAATCTATGCGGAACCGGCCCAAGCTCGAGACGTCAGGGCCGGCGTGGCATAGGAGCCGAAGTATCAGGCCAGCCTGCATCAGGGGCACCGGCCTGAGGGGAGCGATCAGACACCACCTCTTGGTGGCCAGCCGAGGCCTCGGGGGCTTCAGCCTCAGGAGCGGTAGGTCGCGTTCCCTCGTCAGCCACCACCTCGCGAGGGGTACCATCAGCTCCGGAGGATGACGCCTCGGGAGCCCCACGCGACATCAGCATCTCGACGTCAGGCCCCTCGGCTCCCGCCAATCCTTGCCTCCCTGCAATGACTCCCGAGGCAAGGTCGGCGCGGTGTAACACCCCAAAAATTTAACCAAGTTTTATTATATCAAAAATTTACCAGGAAATTAAAACTTTTATTTTCTGGACTCACTTTTGATTTTTGAAACATTTACTTTCTTATTATCATGGAGTTTTTACCTCAAGTGAAATACTTCCCAACATTTATTGGACTTTCTTCCCTCTCAAAACTTTTTCCCCTTGGCAAGGATCGTATTTTGGTATCTTCATCAACACTAGTGTTTGGTTATTAAAAACCTTTCTTCTGTTTGTCCCCTTCTCAAATAAAATTTTTGGGATTTATTTTCTTTAAGAGAAAAAACCCTAGGAGTTTTGGGACCTATCTTATATTGAAACCACCCATGATTTTACCATGCCTCATGTGGTAAAACCTCCCAAAAATACTCCTTCCCCTTTGGGGCAATCCATATATTCTGTCCCAACAAGTCCAACTCATTTTTCGATTTTATTTCATTTATTTCCCTCCCCAAAACAATTCTGTCTATTGTTTTGAACCTGAGGGATTTACAAAGCAAGTACCAGGATGCATTTGAGTTTTGACCTCAAACCAACTCTCCTGGATAGTCCTTGGTACCCACAACCTAGAACCATCATGTTTCACTCCTCTCCTTTTCAAATATTTCAAATTACAGTCTCTGCAAGTTTGGACCAGATTTGTTAAATTTGGTCAAATTCATATCTCCTCTTCTCCAAAAATTCCACAAAAATTCAGGCAACCCCCTGTTGCATTAAGAAGCCACTCCACCAAAAATCAGCTCAAGCAGAGCCTCCCACATACCAAAATCATTCTGTCGAACACCTGGTCGGCACTGTTTCTCTGCATTTTCAGTAATGTTCAGAGTTTCAGAGTTCAATGTCGTTTTTCTCTCGTCAGAGTTCAGTCACGCGCTCACAGTGCGCCCTGGCACGTTGCGCATGGCCCCTTCCCCCTGGCCAGCACCCCGCATGCGCGCTTGGCGCCTTCCTGGCGTCGGTGGCGCCCTGGCCCGCCTGCGCCGGCGTGTCCCGCGGCGGCAGAACCACCGTAACGGCCGACAGGGGGCAACACTGCGGCATAACGCCGTTCGGCGCCGCCCAAACCTTCTGAGAGCTCCGCGTGGTCACCTCCTTGCCAACGCACGCATGCAGCACCGTCTCCGTGGCCTGGCACGCACAGAGCGCGTTCTCTACCGCCGACGTGTCGTGCGGCCGTTCCGTCGAGGACAGGCCATAACCACCCCTCCCGTGCTGAGATGGACACTGAAACGGCACCAATACTCCGTCTAGTCGATGCTCCAGCTCCTAAGCCGACCGTCCAGCCACAGCGTCGCCATAATCACTCGCCGGACTTATCCGTTCATGTCAACCACCTCGGGCCGTCTATAAATAGCACCCCCCGAGCTTGCTCTCGCCCCCGCACAACTCCACCACCTCACCAGACCCCGCCTAGCCACTGGAAGAGCCTCGAGGGGGCTTTCTTCCTCGACTCCGGCCACCTCCGTCCGCCTCGGGCTCCGGCAACATTCTCTTCGGTGAGAACTCCTCTGCCGCCCTACTCTCGCCCGTAGCCTCGTACCACCTCCAGAAAGCTAAACCCCACTTCAATTTGACCCCCGCAGCTCCCTTCGGCGAGATCCACGACTGCCCGAACCGCCGTCCATCGGAGCAAGGGCCGCCGTCGACACAGTGCTCGCCGGCGACCACCACCACCACCCACAGTCGCGGAAGGACGTGCTGATCACAAAGGTACCCTCCGATCCTCCTGCCTCGTCGTGGATCGCCGCCGGTGACCACCGCGGCTCTCGGGCGCTGACGAGCCCCGTCTCGCTCGTTTGAAAATTCAAACCTGACGGGTGGGACCCGCCCGTCAGCCTCTCTGCTATTTTTTTGAATCGTTTTCTGAAAGCGTACTTTGGCAAATACGCTTTCTACTCTGAACCGTTTTCTGCGCTTTTCTGTTTAAGCCCCTGGGAGTTTTCTGTTTCATTACAGATGGGTCCTTGGACCAAAACTCTTATAACTTTCAAACAGAGAAGGATTTTTGATTGATTCTTTTTCTGTTCTCTTTTAAATTTTGTCTAGTTTATTTTATGATTTATTTGGAAAATTTTCAGACAACCTTTTGGTACTGTTTTTGAAACTATATATTGATTCAAAAATATTTTTATTAGGATTTCGGAGAGAGGAGAAAGGCTTTCAAAAGTTTTAGGATGCACCTCACCACCCCACAACTTGAAGGCAAGCATTCTGAATCCCGGCATAATATTTTTGGTGTGTTCGTTAACACGTTTATAACACCACCTCATTTCGAAGGACTTGTTATTTCATGTGATATGATCATATGCATGAGTGCATATTAGTGATTTCCATGCTGTTGGAAATGAACACACTTGTGATGATAATCATCCTCATGTGCCTTGCATGCATGCCGGAAGGAATCCGGGAAAAACCTCTGCCTTGGGTAGGCATGAGTTTGTCGCCGGTATCCGTCGGGACGGTTATGTCCGGTATGGCATAGTGAGGTATAATGAACGGTGATTCTGTTGGTTGAAATATTTTTGTTATGCATGTCATGCAGGGAAATTATGAACCTCCTGAGTCGACCGTAGATCGAGTCTTGTGCCAGTAACCCCCATACTTGCTTCGTACTACCACTCGTCTCTACAACAAGTAGAGTACGGTTCAGTAATTTGTCAACCCCTTTCTAGCACACGTCGTACAGAGGGGCCGGGATGAGGGTACCACGGCCATGGATTAAAGCCAAGCATCCGGTCAGGGGGCATGGGTGTTTCGGTTGTAGCCGAGGGGGTAGCTTCCCCAGTTTTGCGCGCGGTATAAATTTTGTGATCCCATGCTAATCGAGGTTGTAGCCTCCCCACTTAGAGTTTTGCTTAACGAGTGTCATGGGTGATTCCAGACACCGGTGAGTTAAGCTGGTGTGTGCAAGTCAGGTGCGTTTTCATTTAAAAGACCGTAGACGGAATTAGTCCCGATGGACTAAAGGAATCCGTTACTCGTGGGTAAAGAGTACACCCTCTGCAGAGATTAAACCTATTCGTATAGCCGTGTCCATGGTTAAGCACTACAGTCTGGGATGGGTCAAGTGTCGGTCTAGTGTCGGTCTTCGGAGGTGAAACTGTTAAACCAGAACCAGAATTACTACTTGTGACTTGTGATAATTATGATTAATATTATTGTTGACTAACCCGTGATATTATTGTTATTATCGAGTACCTCTGGGATGGTTCTACCTCCGGGATATTCACTATGATTGTTTATTTTAAAGCCCTTTATGTGGTGTCGCTCAGACGCCCGACTGTGGCATTTCTTTTAAAGCCCTTTATGTGGTGTCGCTCAGACGCCCGACTGTGGAATTTCTTTTAAAGCCCTTTATGTGGTGTCGCTCAGACGCCCGACAGTGGCATTTCTTTTAAAGCCCTTTATGTGG
>NC_057801.1:272075001-272083468 GCF_018294505.1 Triticum aestivum
CCCCGGTTCCTCCGGCACCACCCACACCAACCCCTTCGCTGGCCCCGACCCCGTCATCATCCGCGATCTCAACATCCTCGGTCGGGTTCCCGTCATCCTCGATCATCTCACCTCCACCTACTATTCCTGGAAGACGTCCTTCTCCCTCGTGTTCCATGAGTACAATCTCCGGGATCGCATCGATGGCTCCGTGGATTCCCGGTTCATGGAGGACGATGAGGAGTGGATGACCATCGACGCCACCCTCATCTGTTGGTTCTACACCACCATCTTGAAGGACCTCTTCCACACGGTGGTCTCTGCCGAGGATGACGCTCATGCTGTCTGAACCAAGCTCAATGGCCCCTTCACCGACAATGCGCTCCAGCGCAAGGTTTTCTTGCACGACGAGTTTTTTGGGTGTCAACACCACGACTCATCCGTTGACGATTATTGCATGCGCCTCAAGAAGCTTGTTGACGAGCTCCGTGACCTCGGTGAGAAGGTCTCCGACGAGCTTCTTCTCAGCACCCTCATCGCCGGCCTGAACGACGACTTCGGGAACGCCGCCTCCAACACCCCCCTCATCACCGACCTGACTTTCCCCAAGGTTGTGGCTTACCTGAAGCTGGAGGAGAGGAGGATGCGGATGTCGTGCACGCGGGCCACTCACACGGCCCTCACCAACGGTATCCGCGGCGGCGCCCCGCCCACCGCCCCGGCTCCTTAGCCGCGACCCGGACTGGGCCCCTTCCAGGCGCCACCCCCGCCCGGGTTCCCTTACCTGGCGCAGCAGCCGGCTCAGCAGCCACCACCCGCCGAGTGCCGCGGTGGCTGCCGTGGCCGCGGCAGCCGCAAGCAGCAGCCGTCGGCTGCCTAGGGTGGGGCGCTGCGCCAGCCGCAGCAGCAGCTCCCACCGGCGCCCTGGCAGGCTGGCCAGAACCCCTAGACGGGGGTCGTTCACGCGTACTCCATGCCTATACCGCGCGCCCCCATCCCCAGCTTCTTTGGTGCCCGCCCGGCCTCTCATCAGACGCTTCACGCGGCTCCTCAGCCGTACGCGCCCATGCTGCCCTACGGCCCCTCCGTGGCCTATGCCCTCGGCACGTGGGTATCCCCGCTCCTCGCGGCGCCTCCACCACAGCCTCAGCCGTCAGCTCCGGCACTTCCATCGGCGCCGTGGGATCCCGCGCTCCTAGCTGCTCTCAACACTGCGCCCTCGCCACAGCAGTACACTGGCGGTGGTGACCGGTACATGGACACCGGAGCCATGGATCACATGGCCGCCAACCCTAGTAAACTTCTCGCCGCCCACCCCGTTAACATTGCTGCTCGCATTACCGTGGGTGACGGTTCCTCCATGCCCATTACTCATGTTGGCCATGCTGCTTTTCCATCTAACTCCATGCCATTATATCTTTCTAATGTACTTGTATCTCCTGACATCATTAAAAGCCTTGTTTCCATTCGTTCTCTTACACGTGAAAATCCCGTCACCGTTGAATTTGACATGTTTGGCTTTTATATTAAGGATGCTCGTACCCAGATGGTGCTCCACCGATGTGATAGCCCCGACGAGCTCTACCCGGTCCACTCATCCACTTCCTCTGTCGCCACTGCCATGGCGCTTTCCACAGGAGTGGACCTTTGGCATGCTCGACTAGGACATCCCAATAACGCCACCCTTCGTCATATTCTTCGGAGTTTTTCCTTCACGTGTAACAAGATTGACGATCACACTTGTCATGCCTACCGTCTCGGCAAACATGTTCGTCTTCCATTTAGCACTTCATCGCATGTTGCATCATACCCATTTGAGTTAATTCATAGTGATGTTTGGACCTCTCCTGTTGCAAGTAACATGGGCTATCTTTATTATCTTGTTCTACTTGATGATTTTTTGCACTATGTGTGGATCTTCTCATTGCGGCGAAAGTCGGATGTTGTCACCACTCTCACCGCTTTCTACTCCTATGTCTCCATGCAGTTTGGGCGTCCCATCCATGCGTTGCAAACAGACAACGGGAAGGAATTTGATAATCTTGCTATCCGCAACCTCCTCGCCACACACCGCACGATTTTTCATCTCACTTGCCCGTACACTTCGCAACAGAATGGTCGCGCTGAGCGTGTGCTTCGCACTCTTAATGACTGCGTCCACATGCTTATTTTTCATGCCAATGTGCCACCATGTTTTTGGCCCGATGCGCTCGCACATCACTACTCATCAACATTCGACCATGTCGCACTCGCGGGAATTTTGCACCTCATCACCTTTTGTTCGGCACGCCACCCTCCTATGATGAGATACACATCTTCGGTTGCTTGTGCTACCCCAGCATCGCTTCCACTACTCCACATAAGCTCGCACCTAGGTCCTTGGTGTGCATCTTCCTCGGCTATTCCCCCAACACCAAAGCCTACCGCTGCTATGATCCTATCTCACATCGGGTGTTCACTTCCCGACACGTTTACTTTGATGAGATGCTCTTTCCATTTCAGTAGGTACCTTCGGATGTTGCGGCCTTGCCCACTCCTGGTAACGGCCGCCCGAGAGCATATCTTGGGCCGCCTCCCGTGCCACGGGTCGAGCCCCTCCCCGTTTGGCTGCCTCGGGGGCCACGCCGCCCTCGGGTCGACTTCCCCGACCGCGACGCCCTCAGCGTCCATGGCGCTCGCGATGTCTTCGGCGTCCCTGGCGCCTGCTCCGCCCTCGGTGCCCCTCTCGGCGTCCCTGTGGCCTCGGAGGCGGTTGGCTCTTCGTCATCATCACCCGCCGCCGCCCCGGACCCGCTACCCCATGATAACCCACAAGTATATGGGATCAATTTTAGCCTCTTTCGATAAGTAAGAGTGTCGAACCCAACAAGGAGCTAAAGATAGAACAAATATTCCCTCAAGTTCTATCGACCACCGATACAACTCTAGGCACGCTTAACGTTCGCTTTACCTAGAACAAGTATGAAACTAGAAGTACTTTGTAGGTGTTTTTGGATAGGTTTGCAAGATAATAAATAGCACGTAAATAAAAAGTAGGGTCTGTTTAGATAAAGACACAACTAAATTAGTTTTAGTGGAGAGCTTTTTGTCACGAGAAAGTTATTTGCCCCTAGGCAATCGATAACTAGACCGGTAATCACTATTGCAATTTTATTTGAGGGAGAGGCGTAAGCTAACATACTTTCTCTACTTGGATCATATGCACTTATGATTGGAACTCTAGCAAGCATCCGCAACTACTAAAGATCATTAAGGTAAAACCCAACCATAGCATTAAAGTATCAAGTCCTCTTTATTCCCGTACGCAAACAACCTACTTACTCGGGTATATGCTTCTGTCACTCACGCCACCCACCATAAGCAAATCATGAACATATTGCAAACCCTACAGTGGGAATCCCTCACGCTTGCACGACACGGAGAGCACCATAGGATAGCACCAATAATAAAACATGCAACTCAAACCAATCACGATCATCAATTAAACCATAGGACAAAACGGATCTACTCAAACATCATAGAATAGCCATACATCATTGGGAAATAATATATAGCATTAGCACCATGTTTAAGTAGAGACTACAGCGGGTAAAAGAGGGGTTACACCGTTGCATAGAGGGGGGAGAGTTGGTGATGATGGCGGTGAAGTTGTTGGTGAAGATTGCGGTGATGATGATGGCCCCCGGTGGCACTCTGGCGCCACCGAAAACGAGGGGGGGGGAGCCCCCCTGTCGGATTTCGGGTTCCGGCAGACCCTTCGGGTTCGAACACTAGGGTGCACGTGGAGATCACACCCCTAGCCTACCCATGTCTCACCGCCTCGCCAGGATCTAAAACTACACGAAGAACAACACAAGGGACACGAGATTTATACTGGTTCAGGCCACCATTGTGGCGTAACACTCTACTACAGTTTGTGGTGTGGTGGATTGCCTCTGGGGCTGATGAGGAACAGTACAAGGGGAGAACAGCCTCACGAGGGTATGTTCTTGGTTGGTGCGATGAACTGCTAGGGGGAGTTTAGTCGCCTCTCTCTCTGTGTCTCAGATGCGGATCCCATCTCTCTACCCTATGGGTGGCTAGTCCTCTTTATTGGCGAAGGCCCCGGGCCTCTTCCCAAATATTGAGCGGGAAGGGCGCCAACAATTGCCATTTTGAAGGGGAACATCTAGTACACTTATCCTGACTAAAGTTGGTCCTCGCCTGCCAAAGACCCTGACGATGACGCTGGCTTGGGCTCCACGATGACCTCCGCTCTGCCGTCCTGCTGGTGTTGGTCTTGTTGCACCTAAATGGTTGCCTTTGCTTGATACCCTTGCCTGTGCTTGCCCCCTTTGCACCAAAGGGGAAACAAGGACTCTGCGCAGGCCGGTGCCCGCCTGGCGCCCGCCTGGCCTTGGTCGTCATGGCTTGCGTCACGGGCACCTCGTGAGGTACCGCGCCTTGATCTCTCCGCCTCCTCGCGAGCCAGCCTGACGAGGCCATGCCTGAGGAAGCCTCCTGTCGTCCGCCCCACGAGGCTTGGCCCCTCGCGAGGGTCTTGAGCATGTTGTTGATGAAGATGGGCCATACTGGGCCTCTCCTTGAACCACTCTGTAGGCCGCAGGCAGGCAAGTCTGGGTACCCCCGTTCCCAGAACACCGACAGTAGCCCCCGGGCCCAAGGCGCGCTCGGACTTGGATTAGCAAAGAAGCGAAGAGGCAAGTGCGAAGCGCCGCGGGCCCCAATAGCCTGCGGCCTTGGGCGCCGCGTGGCGGTTGATTGGACGTGGGCGTCCTGGCTCCCCCACGACACCTCGGTAACTGCACAAATTGACAAGTCCCTACGTGCAAAACGGGTCATGATTACCTGTGATCATGGAGGCCGTCGGTTGGCCTCCCTTAGCTATATGTACGGAACGGCACGAGCCCTTCCAATCCGTCTCTTCCCGCTACTCTTCGTCTTCCTCTTCGTCCTTGCTCCTCCCTTCGCCAATGGCACCGATCTGTCGGTTTTCTGCCGAAGAGAAGGGGAAGGCCCCCCAAGAGAGTCCTGTCCCGCTTCCTCCGAAGAAACGGCTCGTCTCTTGCCACGGGGAAGGAGTTGCTTGGCAGGAGGTGTCGAGCCCATGGTTCGAGGGGCCGCCGCCAGGATACCCACTGCCCTTGTACGCCCGGATCGAGGGCCCTAAAGGTGCTGGTGCCGAGCGGCATCACCAGAGGTGTCATCGCCGCCGGCTGGTCACGACGGTGCGCGTCGCTCCTCCAGGAGTTCACGCCGAAGGCTCTTCTCGCGAGCTGGTGCTTCACGCCACCATGCCTCCTCGGTCCTAGATTCGCCCCCCTCCTTCCTTCGCCTTCGAGATCCCGCTGAGGGGGCCTATCGAGCTTTGGCTGCAGCATGCTGACTGCAGTGCCCCTGCGACCAAAGCGGAGGTCGAGGTCCTCGCTCCGGGCAGGGTCTACCTGACCCGTGGCTGGGGCGAGGTCGCCCGGGTCGGCAGGACGGGTGGCGCCCTCGCAATCCACCTCGAGTACGATGGCGCCTCCCTGATGTTCTTCAAGGTCTTCGACATGGAGGGACGCCGGCTAGAGTGCTGCCCTAAGAAAGGCGGCCAGGGCCCTGCTGAGGCGAGGACTAGGCTCGTCAACCGCTTCCCCAGCTGCTCCTCATGTAGCGGAGGTGTCGGAGGATCCAGCGACTCCGCCGAGCTCCTCGCGACCCCGAAGACGAACAATGACAGCTACGAGCCCCCGAGATTGCGTCGCTACGGAGCAGGGCGGGCTTGTCGGGCCATCGTCGCCACTGATCTGTATGGGGTTGGCGCCGGTGGCTGACGGCCCACTGTTGATGATGGCATCTGTTGCGAAGGCGCGCGTAGTTAGCACTCTTTAGGATCTGCTCCTTTTGTTCCCTAGGAGGAATCAAAGAACACACCCCGCGGGGGTTTGTAAGGTGCTTGTAGTTCCATTTGTTAATATGATCCTTATCATGAAGTGGAGAGGGATGCTCGTCCTGTCTTAGCTTAGTTCCTCCTTTCAAACCTCGCGAGGACTTGACGCTCTATGCTGACAGGTCCCGGTCCCAAGGCAGGTTTCAGCCGTCGCTGGTATGCCAGGTCGCGATGACGTGGTCAAGGCCAGGAGGTGAGCGGCCCGGGGTCCAGTAAGAGCCCCTGAGTCGCGATGCTCAGGAGGTCCCCTTTAGCGCTCAAGCAGCCATCGTTCGATGAGAAAGGAGCGCGACGTCGCCAAAGCGGGACTGCATTAGGTGCGAGGTTGGTGTTGTGACAGCTAGTGTTTTCGGAGGATGACTTATCTCGGGGTCAGAAACCACTCCTTGGCGTGGCGTCGGGCCCGCGCGTTGGCAGCCGAGGAGTTGCCTGGCGAGGTCCCCACGTGCCTCTTCCCTCTCGCCTTTTCTCCCCTTCGTGCTCTATGTCCTCAGGTCCCGACCCTAGCGCGGGATCAGCCGTCGCTGGTATGCCAGGTCATGATGCCGTGGACAAGGCCAGAGGGTGAGGGCTGGAGAGCCAGTAAGAGCCCATGAGTCGCGATGCTCAGGTACCCCCCCTTTAACGTGCAAGCGGTTCGCGTGGACGAGAGCGAAGGAGATGCCGCGGAGGCCTCGCCGGACGTTGCTCCTTAAAACGATCCTGCGAGTTCATCGTGAGAAAAGCGAGGGTTTGCCGTTACAATTGCCGGCCAGCTGCTGGTTGCTCTAGGAAGGTGACAAGGCACTGAAGGCTTGGTGAGGTGGCGCCCTGCGGGGTTGCCGCGGCCAGAGCTCAGCCGTCCTGGTTTGTCAACGTTGCAGGGACGGACCCATGTGCAAGCGTCGTGCCGTGAGGGAGCAGCTCCATCAGTTGGTGTCAATCGAGCGGGCGATTAGGTCAAGCACGTTAGCCATGAAGGAGCAAATCCATTTAGAAAGACGCAGAAAGAGACGATCACTGGTGGGTCGGGCTCGAGCGACTTTGGGGATGATGCAGCCCGAGGGGCGCCCCCGATAAAGTAAGCTGAAAACATGAACTAAAGGGATACATGCCGCAGGGACGGACCCACGCGGCCTGGGAATGATGCAGCACTGGGGGGCGCTCCAGCTGAAAATGAAACTCGAAGGATGTCACCTGATGATGCTGAAGATGGAGGGATGCTGAAGTAGCGGACGGCGTGCGTTGCGGGAGACGATCTTCACGAGCCCCCAGGCCCAGGGGCCTCGGGAGGCTCTGGAGGCGCTGGCGGCTCCTCGCGGACCATCTCCATCTTCGCTAGGACTGCGGAATGCCTGACCGTCTGAGCCTCCAAGATGCCCCTCATGAGGCGCTGACGCACAGCAACCGCGTTTGGCAGGCCGTAAGGCATGCGAACATAGCTGTGGGGTGGGCCTTCGCAGCACCCCACGCGTGAGGGCCAGAGGCGCTCCTGAGAGGCGGCTCGGTTGAGTCCTGGTATGTCGATGCAGACGCGCAGCCCACCATCCTCGCCTGGATGGGAAGCTACGGCAGGCAAGCGGCGGCTGCCACTCATGACTCTTGACTCCTGCAGCTCCTGAATGATCTCGCTGACGAATTCCTGAGGGCTTGGCCTTTCTTGCTTTGCTCCTTCCTGAGGGAAATGTGCGTTGAAGCACGCCTCCAAGTGGTGCCCGAGCGCCTCCCTCGTGATCTTAGCAAAGTCGATGGCCCTCCAGAAGAGAGCCCCCGAGCCCTGCTCGAGGAGGGCGTTGGGCGTGCCTTCCTATGCGACAGAAGGAGGTGCCCCTTGAACAGGCACGGACCCTGAGGGGCGTGCCTCCCGAGGGGTTGGGCCAGGCGATGTCTTCTTCTTCTTAGGAGCAGCCTCGGGAGGCCTCCCGTTCCTGTGATCTGGGTCTTCAATCGATGCGGCTTGGAAAGCACGTTCCAGAGAACACACAACATCTATCTCTTCACAAGGCACAGTGATGACTCCATCGCTTCCTGGCATCTTGAGGACATTGTTGCCGTGATGGGTCACGGCCATGAACTTGGCCAGGGCTGGGTACCCGAGGATGGCATTGTACGGCAGGCGGATGTGAACGACGTCGAAGTCAATGAGCTCGGTGCGGTAGTTGTCGCGCTTCCCGAAGGTAACAGGAAGGCGGACCTGCCCTATCGGAACCGTGGAACCATCAGTGACTCCTGAGAAAGTCTTGGTTGGTTGCAGCTGATTGTATGGCACTTGGAGATTGTTGAACGTCTCGACGGATAGGACATCGAGACCTGCTCCGCCATCGATGAGGGTCCTGGTGACTTGCACATTGCTGATGATTGGGGAACAAAGCATCGGGAGGACTCCTGCTGTGGCCGCGCACTTGAGCTGATCCGCTGAGCTGAACGTGATAGCGCACGCTGACCACCTGAGAGGGCGTGTGGCCTCAAGCTTGGGTAGGACTGCATTCACTTCGTGAGCAAACTGCTTGAAGATGCACTGAGAGGCCGGGGCTTGTGCGCCGCCCAAGATGCAAGCGATTGCACGCGGCTCCTGGA